>NC_091379.1:563181-570120 GCF_038502225.1 Cherax quadricarinatus | reverse complement strand
GAATTTTTTCTAGCATTAATTTTTCCCGCGCAATTTTTCCCGCGTTATTTTTCCCGCGTAATTTTTTCCCGCGTTAATTTTCCCCCCGTAATTTTTCCAACGTTAATTTTTCCCGCGCATTTTTTCCCGCGTTAATTTTTCCCGCGCAATTTTCTTTCCCGCGTTAATTTTTCCCCCGTAATTTTTTCCCACCTTAATTTTTCCCGCGCAATTTTTTCCCGCGTTAATTTTTCCCCCGTAATTTTTCCCAGCATAATTCCCCCCCATAAATCCCCCCGCATAATTGGTGCCACAAAAGGGTAAGTGGTGAGGGTGAAGCAGGTTGCAGGTGACAGTAATGGCGGGCCGGGCAGAGTGCCACACCAACATACAAACAGCCTTGTTACCACGCCCGCTGAACCACCGCCGGAACTACCACGTGTCGTAATGGCTCCAGTTATCGTCGCAATATTTATCATCGTAGCTTCCCGCCAACATTTTGCCCTCCCGCTAAACTGCAGATGTTTCTCTCAGGGGCAAGAATATTGCCAGGGTTTTATCAGCTAAATCTCTACCATATTGTTGGGCTATTGTATTATTATTATTATTATTATTATTATTATTATTATTATTATTATTATTATCATTATTATTATTAGTGCTATTATTATTAAAATTATTATTAGCGTTATTATTAAAATTAGTGTGTTATTATTATTATTAATAGCAGTAAAAGGTAGTAGTAACAGTAGTAGTAACAGTAGTAGTAATAGTAGTAGTAACAGTAGTAGTAACAGTAGTAGTAACAGTAGTAGTAACAGTAGTAGTAGTAACAGTAGTAGTAACAGTAGTAGTAGTAACAGTAGTAGTAGTAACAGTAGTAGTAGTAACAGTAGTAGTAGTAACAGTAGTAGTAGTAGTAGTAACAGTAGTAGTAGTAATAGTAGTAGTAATTACAGCACATCAAAAAATATTATTATTATTAATGGTAGTAGTAGCATAGCAATAAACAAGAATAATAATAATAATAATAATAATATTATTATCATTATTATTATTATTATTATAAGTATTGTATTTCTTTGTTATTAATTTCTTCAGTATCATAACTGCAGAAAGAATAAGTGTCTCTCTCTGATATTTTCAGTATTTTCTCGCAGTTATATTCTTAAGGTTGGTTATCATCGTCTCAATTCCAATACTCGGCATTTATCTGCGCTACAATATATCTTTCTATTGTTCAACTTATCTCAGCCATCCTGGAGTGTTTTAGTCAGTTTTTTTATTTGTCTAACGTAAGATTTTTGTGGATCATCTGGAGACATGTTTAATTTCTTACTGAAGAAAGTGCAGACCCTTGTGGCACCCCACTCGAGACATCCTCCCAGGCACACATTTTCTTCTAGTAACTCTTCCCATTTTCATCCCAAAAATTCTTTAGCCCATTTTAAATAATTTACCCTTTTTTCCTCTTATTTGTTATATACTACAAATCTATATCAACATTTTGATATTCTCACAATATTCCCTAGAGTTAACATCTATATAATTCAACCTTTTATTGTGATAAACTCTCAATGAGGACTCCGCATATTTCTACATTAATCTGCATCTGTCACTTTTCTGACCGCGATATGAGTTTCTCTAAATCTTCCTCAAGTTCACTAACATCGTCCTCTGAATCAATTATCCTGATTATTTTCGTGATATGAGCGAATTTGTTCATATCACTTGTTATTCCCTCGTCAAGGCCATTAATGTATATTATAAACAACAACGGGCCTAAAACTGATCCCTGTGGAACGCCGCTTGTTACAGATCTTCCCCTCAGATTTCACCTCATTTATACACACTCTACTTCCTGTCTGTGAGCCATGACTTGATCCATGACAGCACTTTTCCCACAATGCCATGAGCTGCCACTTTCTTTACCAGTCTCTAGTACGGTACTCTATCAAAACCTTGACTAAAATCCAAATAAACTAATATCGTATTCCTTATCGTGATCAACGGCCTCAAAATCTTTACTGAAGAAAGTTAATAAATTAGTTAGGCAGGATCGGTTCCTCGTGAATCCATGTTGAGTATCATTAATCAAATTATGCTTATCAAGATTACTTCATATAATATTAACTACAATTGACTCTAGTAATTTGCCAACAACTGAGGTCAGGTTTGGAAATAAATGGTATAAAATACCGACACAATGGAAATATAAACACATATGCAGTATAATGTGATCCTTTATTGAGATCTGTTTGTGACTTGAAAAAGCCCACTGTGTGGGCGAAACGTAGTTAATAAAGGATCACATTATAAGAACATAAGAACATAAGAACGAAGGAACACTGCAGAAGGCCTACTGGCCCATGCGAGGCAGGTCCAAGTCCTTACCGGCTTAAGCCAATGCACCCAACCTAGTCAGGTCAGGTCACATTGACTTAAGGGAGGAACACGGCAACCGACCTGTTAGCACAAGCTATCAGGTCCAACTCACACCCACCCACATCTACTCATGTATTTATCCAACCTATTTTTAAAGCTACACAACGTTCTGGCCTCTATAACGGTACTTGGGAGTTTGTTCCACTCATCCACAACTCTATTACCAAACCAGTACTTTCCTATATCCCTCCTGAATCTGAATTTTTCCAACTTAAAACCATTGCTGCGAGTCCTGTCTAGGCTAGATATTTTCAGCACACTATTTACATCCCCTTTATTTATTCCTGTCTTCCACTTATAAACCTCAATCATATCCCCCCTAATTCTACGTCTTTCTAGAGAGTGCAGTTTCAGGGCCCTTAGTCTATCCTCATAGGGAAGGTTTCTGATACATGGGATCATCTTTGTCATCCTCCTTTGTACATTTTCCAGAGAATTTATATCCATTCTGTAATACGGTGACCAAAACTGTGCAGCATAATCTAAATGAGGCCTAACCAATGATGTATAGAGTTGAAGAACAACCTGAGGACTCCTATTATTTATGCTTCTTGATATGAAGCCAAGGATTCTATTAGCTTTATTGCGAACACTTATGCACTGTTGTCTTGGTTTCAGATTACTGCTAACCAGAACTCCTAAATCTTTTTCGCAATCCGTAATATTAAGATCTACATTATTTAGTTTATATGTGGCATGGTTATTGTCCTGTCCAACATTTAGAACTTTGCATTTGTCTATATTAAACTGCATCTGCCACTTCTCCGACCACTGCATCAGTCTATTCAAATCCTCCTGGAGTGCTCGAATGTCCTCGTCAGAATGAATTCGACGGCCTATTTTGGTGTCATCGGCAAACTTGCCGATGTCGCTCTTTATGCCCTCATCTATGTCGTTTATGTAGATTGTGAACAGCAGGGGATATCTCTATCTGTAGACGTATTACCATACAGTGACTTTATCAATATAAGAACATACTGTGAAGAATTATACACAGGTGTCGCCAGTATGTAAGCAGCAGGCTCCGTGACTGTGCTAGGCTCCGTGACTGTGCTAGGCTCCGTGACTGTGCTAGGCTCCGTGACTGTGCTAGGCTCCGTGACTGTGCTAGGCTCCGTGACTGTGCTTGGCTATTATTTATAATAACCATAATTTTTAATTAAAGGGGTGGACCGGTAAGCCAGCGGAAGGCCTCGGTCAGATGACCAAAAGCTCCAGCTGTGGGCCATTATATGACTAAGACCAGCGTCAGGAAACACTTGTCCTGTTTCCTGACAAACCTTACCTAACCTAACCTAATGACTGTTATTAGGTTAGGTGGTCTTCAAGACTGAGGGACTGATTACCTCATCTCTCGCATATAGTTCTTCACATTACGTCCTTGTATAGTATGGATAAATTATTATTATTATTATAATAAAGGGGGAAGCGCTAAACCCAGATGATTATACAGCGCCTGGGGGGGGGGGAGTGTGGAAGGCATTCAGGCTTAATTCGGGGAACTGGAGCACAGATCCAATTCCCTAAATCAAGAGCCCCTCACCAACATCAAGGAACCTTCCTTGAGGGGAGTATGGATAAAGCCACCGACTGGGCGAAACGTCTAAAATAAAGCTCCCCAGGAGTTGCACATGTGTCTAGTTCTCCACAATGTATACTGTGACATAGTTAAACTCACGCATCTGAACCTAAGTTGTTTATGTGGTAATGTGTGTTTTTCGGTGTTTTGTTAAATATTCTTTAATGTCTTTTATTAATTTCCTCTACCTCAGTAACTTACTAATAAATACCTCACACTTTATTATTATTATTGCTATTATTAGTGTGATTAATACTCTTATTATTAGTTTCTATTATTGCGGTTATTAGTATTATTGCTGTTATTAATACTATGATTATTATTGTTGCTATTATTTGTTATTAATACTATTATTGTCGATATTATTTTGTTATTATTATTATTATTATTATTATTATTATAATAATTATTATTATTATTATTACTGTTATTATTATTATTATTATTATTATTACAATTGCAAGTTTACCGGCTTTCGTGATGATGTCTCGGTGAAGAAGAAAGTCCGGACACTAGTCTCCTAAATGGTCTCTGCGACCATTTAGGAGACTAGTGTATAAACGGTTTAAAAAAAACCGTAAGTTGTTGATAACCGAGACACTGGGGCAACATTTTGGCAATCTATATACTGGGGAAAACGTTTCGCCCGCCAGCGCCTTCTTCAGTCCGATACGGGGAGAAGAACGGAAGGAGTGTTGGAGTTTTACGGCAGTGTCCTGCTGGTGTTGACTTAAGGGCTCATGTCAGCGCCCCGGGGTAGGTGACTGGCCGGCCAGACAGCCGGGTAGGCCGCTCCTTAACCCGGCTGTATATCCACAGCCTAGAGAATCCATATTGAAAGAAATGGTTGTAACCACAACCATAGTTTTGAAGGGGTGGAGGGGTAAACCGGTGGAAGGCCTCGGTCAGATGACCAAAAAGCTCCTGACAAACTTTACCTAGCTTTAACCTAACCTTGCCTAGCTTTAACCTAACTTTACCTAGCTTTAACCTAACCTTGCCTAGCTTTAACCTAACTTTACCTAGCTTTAACCTAACCTTGCCTAGCTTTAACCTAACCTTGCCTAGCTTTAACCTAACCTTGCCTAGCTTTAACCTAACTTTACCTAGCTTTAACCTAACCTTGCCTAGCTTTAACCTAACCTTGCCTAGCTTTAACCTAACCTTGCCTAGCTTTAACCTAACCTTGCCTAGCTTTAACCTAACCTTGCCTAGCTTTAACCTAACCTTGCCTAGCTTTAACCTAACCTTGCCTAGCTTTAACCTAACCTTGCCTAGCTTTAACCTAACCTTGCCTAGCTTTAACCTAACCTTGCCTAGCTTTAACCTAACCTTGCCTAGCTTTAACCTAACCTTGCCTAGCTTTAACCTAACTTTACCTAGCTTTAACCTAACCTTGCCTAGCTTTAACCTAACTTTACCTAGCTTTAACCTAACCTTGCCTAGCTTTAACCTAACCTTGCCTAGCTTTAACCTAACTTTACCTAGCTTTAACCTAACCTTGCCTAGCTTTAACCTAACCTTGCCTAGCTTTAACCTAACCTTGCCTAGCTTTAACCTAACCTTGCCTAGCTTTAACCTAACCTTGCCTAGCTTTAACCTAACCTTGCCTAGCTTTAACCTAACCTTGCCTAGCTTTAACCTAACCTTGCCTAGCTTTAACCTAACCTTGCCTAGCTTTAACCTAACCTTGCCTAGCTTTAACCTAACCTAACCTGACCTAACATTTCCTAAGCTAAACTACTTTGTTGACACTACGTTCAAGTTTCTAGCTAGTAGCAGCAGAATAGAGCCTACATTCTAGTCTTTAAAGCCTATTTCTAGCCTTTGGCAATTAATGCCAGTTCTAATATACAACTATCAATGCTAGTATTACTAGTACTACTGACTCTACCGCAACTTCTACGAGACTATGACTACGACTGTAGACTACTACATTAGTGATGTATTGGATATCCGCACACGTCGCATCCACGGAACATCCGCACGAACTTAAGCCTATCTTACGACTACAATAGCAATAGCTAATTAATTACTCATATATAAGGGGAGTAGGGGTAAGTGCCAGACAAGCTCACACAGTGATGTCCGTGGTTCGATCCCCGGTACGACTGGAGACATTAGGACGCGTTTCCTTTAGACACCTGTCGTCCATGTTCACCTAGCAGTAAGCAGGTACCTGGGTGTTAGTCACCTTACACCTGGTGTCCCTGTTCAACCAGCAGTAAGTAGGTACCCAGGTGTTAGTCGACTGGTGTGGGTGGCATTCTGGGGAACAAAATTAACCAAAGTTGCGGGAAATGCCTTACATAACCAGGGGTTTTCTATATAATATGTCGTTGATGTCAACTATGGTCTTTATAAGTTGGATCACGTACATGTAGACATTAAGATAATTATGAGTATTATTATTATTATTAATGCTGTTATTTGAACAACGTTACCATCTGTTTAGATCTTCCCCTAGATCAACATTCAACGACAAGGAAGGGTCGCAAGTTGGTTCCTGAGAGGCCGCATGCGGCATGCAATGCGGCTGCGACGTGTCTCTGAACACTAGGGTATTGAACTGCCAAATTTAAGGCAGTGAAAAAGTTTGATCTCAAACGTCTGGGAAAAAGGTTCTGGGCCTGTACATGTACACTTGTTTATCTTACCATCGTGTACATGTACACTTGTCTATCTTACCATTATGTACATGTACACTTGTCTATCTTACCATTATGTACATGTACACTTGTTTATCTTACCATTATGTACATGTACACTTGTTTATCTTACCATTATGTACATGTACACTTGTTTATCTTACCATTATGTACATGTACACTTGTTTATCTTACCATTATGTACATGTACACTTGTTTATCTTACCATTATGTACATGTACACTTGTTTATCTTACCATTATGTACATGTACACTTGTTTATCTTAC
>NC_091379.1:388181-553181 GCF_038502225.1 Cherax quadricarinatus | reverse complement strand
TGGTTAACACGACGGTCTGGAGTTACGACGGGTGTGGCTAGCTGGCCCAGTGGTTAACACGACGGTCTGGAGTTACCACGGGTGTGGCTAGCTGGCCCAGTGGCTAACACGACGGTCTGGAGTTACCACGGGTGTGGCTAGCTGGCCCAGTGGTTAACACGACGGTCTGGAGTTACCACGGGTGTGGCTAGCTGGCCCAGTGGCTAACACGACGGTCTGGAGTTACCACGGGTGTGGCTAGCTGGCCCAGTGGTTAACACGACGGTCTGGAGTTACCACTGGTGTGGCTAGCTGGCCCAGTGGTTAACACGACGGTCTGGAGTTACCACGGGTGTGGCTAGCTGGCCCAGTGGCTAACACGACGGTCTGGAGTTACCACGGGTGTGGCTAGCTGGCCCAGTGGTTAACACGACGGTCCGGAGTTACCACGGGTGTGGCTAGCTGGCCCAGTGGCTAACACGACGGTCTGGAGTTACCACGGGTGTGGCTAGCTGGCCCAGTGGCTAACACGACGGTCTGGAGTTACCACGGGTGTGGCTAGCTGGCCCAGTGGCTAACACGACGGTCTGTAGTTACCACGGGTGTGGCTAGCTGGCCCAGTGGTTAACACGACGGTCTGGAGTTACCACGCGTGTGGCTAGCTGGCCCAGTGGTTAACACGACGGTCTGGAGTTACCACGGGTGTGGCTAGCTGGCCCAGTGGTTAACACGACGATCTGGAGTTACCACGGGTGTGGCTAGCTGGCCCAGTGGTTAACACGACGGTCTGGAGTTACCACGGGTGTGGCTAGCTGGCCCAGTGGTTAACACGACGGTCTGGAGTTACTACTGGTGTGGCTAGCTGGCCCAGTGGTTAACACGACGGTCTGGAGTTACCACTGGTGTGGCTAGCTGGCCCAGTGGTTAACACGACGGTCTGGAGTTACCACGGGTGTGGCTAGCTGGCCCAGTGGCTAACACGACGGTCTGGAGTTACCACGGGTGTGGCTAGCTGGCCCAGTGGTTAACACGACGGTCCGGAGTTACCACGGGTGTGGCTAGCTGGCCCAGTGGTTAACACGACGGTCTGGAGTTTAGCTGGCCCAGTGGTTAACACGACGGTCTGGAGTTACCACGGGTGTGGCTAGCTGGCCCAGTGGTTAACACGACGGTCTGGAGTTACCACGGGTGTGGCTAGCTGGCCCAGTGGTTAACACGACGGTCTGGAGTTACCACGGGTGTGGCTAGCTGGCCCAGTGGTTAACACGACGGTCTGGAGTTACCACTGGTGTGGCTAGCTGGCCCAGTGGTTAACACGACGGTCTGGAGTTACCACTGGTGTGGCTAGCTGGCCCAGTGGTTAACACGACGGTCTGGAGTTACCACGGGTGTGGCTAGCTGGCCCAGTGGTTAACACGACGGTCTGGAGTTACCACGGGTGTGGCTAGCTGGCCCAGTGGTTAACACGACGGTCTGGAGTTACCACGGGTGTGGCTAGCTGGCCCAGTGGTTAACACGACGGTCTGGAGTTACCACGGTTGTGGCTAGCTGGCCCAGTGGTTAACACGACGGTCTGGAGTTACCACTGGTGTGGCTAGCTGGCCCAGTGGTTAACACGACGGTCTGGAGTTACCACTGGTGTGGCTAGCTGGCCCAGTGGTTAACACGACAGTCTTGAGTTACCACTGGTGTGGCTAGCTGGCCCAGTGGTGAACACGAAGGTCTGGAGTTACCACTGGTGTGGCTAGCTGGCCCAGTGGTTAACACGACGGTCTGGAGTTACCACTGGTGTGGCTAGCTGGCCCAGTGGTTAACACGACGGTCTGGAGTTACCACTGGTGTGGCTAGCTGGCCCAGTGGTTAACACGACGGTCTGGAGTTACCACGGGTGTGGCTAGCTGCCCCAGTGGTTAACACGACGGTCTGGAGTTACCACGGGTGTGGCTAGCTGGCCCAGTGGTTAACACGACGGTCTGGAGTTACCACGGGTGTGGCTAGCTGGCCCAGTGGCTAACACGACGGTCTGGAGTTACCACGGGTGTGGCTAGCTGGCCCAGTGGTTAACACGACGGTCCAGAGTTACCACAGGTGTGGCTAGCTGGCCCAGTGGTTAACACGATGGTCTGGAGTTTAGCTGGCCCAGTGGTTAACACGACGGTCTGGAGTTACCACGGGTGTGGCTAGCTGGCCCAGTGGTTAACACGACGGTCTGGAGTTACCACGGGTGTGGCTAGCTGGCCCAGTGGTTAACACGACGGTCTGGAGTTACCACGGGTGTGGCTAGCTGGCCCAGTGGTTAACACGACGGTCTGGAGTTACCACGGGTGTGGCTAGCTGGCCCAGTGGTTAACACGACGGTCTGGAGTTACCACGGGTGTGGCTAGCTGGCCCAGTGGTTAACACGACGGTCTGGAGTTACCACTGGTGTGGCTAGCTGGCCCAGTGGTTAACACGACGGTCTGGAGTTACCACGGGTGTGGCTAGCTGGCCCAGTGGTTAACACGACGGTCTGGAGTTACCACGGGTGTGGCTAGCTGGCCCAGTGGTTAACACGACGGTCTGGAGTTACCACGGGTGTGGCTAGCTGGCCCAGTGGTTAACACGACGGTCTGGAGTTACCACGGGTGTGGCTAGCTGGCCCAGTGGTTAAGACGACGGTCTGGAGTTACCAAGGGTGTGGCTAGCTGGCCCAGTGGTTAACACGACGGTCTGGAGTTACCACGGGTGTGGCTAGCTGGCCCAGTGGTTAACACGACGGTCTGGAGTTACCACGGGTGTGGCTAGCTGGCCCAGTGGTTAACACGACGGTCTGGAGTTACCACGGGTGTGGCTAGCTGGCCCAGTGGTTAACACGAAGGTCTGGAGTTACCACGGGTGTAGCTAGCTGGCCCAGTGGTTAACACGACGGTCTGGAGTTACAACGGGTGTGGCTAGCTGGCCCAGTGGTTAACACGAAGGTCTGGAGTTACCACGGGTGTGGCTAGCTGGCCCAGTGGTTAACACGACGGTCTGGAGTTACCACGGGTGTGGCTAGCTGGCCCAGTGGTTAACACGACGGTCTGGAGTTACCACGGGTGTGGCTAGCTGGCCCAGTGGTTAACACGACGGTCTGGAGTTACCACGGGTGTGGCTAGCTGGCCCAGTGGTTAACACGACGGTCTGGAGTTACCACGGGTGTGGCTAGCTGGCCCAGTGGTTAACACGACGGTCTGGAGTTACCACGGGTGTGGCTAGCTGGCCCAGTGGTTAACACGACGGTCTGGAGTTACCACGGGTGTGGCTAGCTGGCCCAGTGGTTAACACGATGGTCTGGAGTTACCACGGGTGTGGCTAGCTGGCCCAGTGGTTAACACGACGGTCTGGAATTACCACGGGTGTGGCTAGCTGGCCCAGTGGTTAACACGACGGTCTGGAGTTACCACTGGTGTGGCTAGCTGGCCCAGTGGTTAACACGACGGTCTGGAGTTACCACTGGTGTGGCTAGCTGGCCCAGTGGCTAACACGACGGTCTGGAGTTACCATGAGTGTGGCTAGCTGGCCCAGTGGTTAACACGACGGTCTGGAGTTACCACGGGTGTGGCTAGCTGGCCCAGTGGCTAACACGACGGTCTGGAGTTACCACGGGTGTGGCTAGCTGGCCCAGTGGTTAACACGACGGTCTGGAGTTATCACGGGTGTGGCTAGCTGGCCCAGTGGTTAACACGACGGTCTGGAGTTACCACGGGTGTGGCTAGCTGGCCCAGTGGCTAACACGACGGTCTGGAGTTACCACGGGTGTGGCTAGCTGGCCCAGTGGTTAACACGACGGTCTGGAGTTACCACTGGTGTGGCTAGCTGGCCCAGTGGTTAACACGACGGTCTGGAGTTACCACGGGTGTGGCTAGCTGGCCCAGTGGTTAACACGACGGTCTGGAGTTACCACGGGTGTGGCTAGCTGGCCCAGTGGTTAACACGACGGTCTGGAGTTA
This sequence comes from Cherax quadricarinatus, assembly GCF_038502225.1. Classification (NCBI taxonomy): domain Eukaryota; kingdom Metazoa; phylum Arthropoda; class Malacostraca; order Decapoda; family Parastacidae; genus Cherax; species Cherax quadricarinatus. Next base: position 549,234 of record NC_091379.1, on the reverse strand, counting down.
CCACGGGTGTGGCTAGCTGGCCCAGTGGCTAACACGACGGTCTGGAGTTTTGAGAGTCTCAGACCGCGGGTTCAAATCCCACCCGTGGAATGCTTTAAAGAATTAAGACACTGCTGTAGCAGAAGTCAGCGTCGCAAAACTGTCGTATTCAGTTCTGACTGCTGCACTTTTTCCAACATAATTAACAACAACAACAACAACAACAACAACAACAACAACAACATTATATAAGACAGTTTTCTGTATATACTGATACCCGTCTTAAGGTATTTATGTATAGCCGGGAACTTAACCTACTGTATACGAGGGGTCCTACAGCAGCCCGGAACTTAACCTACTGTATACGAGGGGTCCTACAGCAGCCGGGAACTTAACCTACTGTATACGAGGGGTCCTACAGCAGCCCGGAACTTAACCTACTGTATACGAGGGGTCCTACAGCAGCCGGGAACTTAACCTACTGTATACGAGGGGTCCTACAGCAGCCCGGAACTTAACCTACTGTATACGAGGGGTCCTACAGCAGCCGGGAACTTAACCTACTGTATACGAGGGGTCCTACAGCAGCCCGGAACTTAACCTACTGTATACGAGGGGTCCTACAGCAGCCCGGAACTTAACCTACTGTATACGAGGGGTCCTACAGCAGCCGGGAACTTAACCTGCTGTATACGAGGGGTCCTACAGCAGCCCGGAACTTAACCTGCTGTATACGAGGGGTCCTACAGCAGCCCGGAACTTAACCTACTGTATACGAGGAGTCCTACAGCAGCCAGGAACTTAACCTGCTGTATACGAGGGGTCCTACAGCAGCCGGGAACTTAACCTGCTGTATACGAGGGGTCCTACAGCAGCCCGGAACTTAACCTGCTGTATACGAGGGGTCCTACAGCAGCCCGGAACTTAACCTACTGTATAAGAGGGGTCCTACAGCAGCCCGGAACTTAACCTGCTGTATACGAGGGGTCCTACAGCAGCCCGGAACTTAACCTACTGTATAAGAGGGGTCCTACAGCAGCCAGGAACTTAACCTGCTGTATACGAGGGGTCCTACAGCAGCCCGGAACTTAACCTGCTGTATAAGAGGGGTCCTACAGCAGCCAGGAACTTAACCTGCTGTATACGAGGGGTCCTACAGCAGCCAGGAACTTAACCTGCTGTATACGAGGGGTCCTACAGCAGCCCGGAACTTAACCTGCTGTATAAGAGGGGTCCTACAGCAGCCAGGAACTTAACCTGCTGTATAAGAGGGGTCCTACAGCAGCCCGGAACTTAACCTACTGTATACGAGGAGTCCTACAGCAGCCGGGAACTTAACCTACTGTATACGAGGAGTCCTACAGCAGCCCGGAACTTAACCTGCTGTATAAGAGGGGCCCTACAGTAGCCCGGAGCTTTACCTGCTGTATAAGAGGGGTCCTACAGTAGCCCGGAACTTAATCTTCTGTATAAGAGGGGTCCTACAGTAGCCCGGAGCTTAACCTGCTGTATAAGAGGGGTCCTACAGTAGCCCGGAACTTAACATACTGTATAAGAGTTGTCCTACAGCAGCCCGGAACTTAACATACTGTATACGAGTTGTCCTACAGTAGCCCGGAACTTAACCTGCTGTATAAGAGGGGTCCTACAGCAGCCCGGAACTTAACCTACTGTATACGAGGAGTCCTACAGCAGCCGGGAACTTAACCTACTGTATACGAGGAGTCCTACAGCAGCCCGGAACTTAACCTGCTGTATAAGAGGGGCCCTACAGTAGCCCGGAGCTTTACCTGCTGTATAAGAGGGGTCCTACAGTAGCCCGGAGCTTAACCTGCTGTATAAGAGGGGTCCTACAGTAGCCCGGAACTTAACCTACTGTATACGAGTTGTCCTACAGCAGCCCGGAACTTAACATACTGTATACGAGTTGTCCTACAGTAGCCCGGAACTTAACCTACTGTATACGAGTTGTCCTACAGTAGCCCGGAACTTAACCTGCTGTATAAGAGGGGTCCTACAGCAGCCCGGAACTTAACATACTGTATACGAGTTGTCCTACAGTAGCCCGGAACTTAACATACTGTATAAGCGGGGTCCGCCTATATATACATAGATATACACCTGTGTATATTCACCGATAAATGCGATGAAGTGAAGAATATTCCACATAATATCTGCAGTAATACTTGCATTAATATTTACACCTCATTAAAATATTAATTACATTAAGGTAATTATACGTAGATAATTGTTAAAAGATAATCTTTGCTAATGGTGTCGGTCGATAATTTTAAAGTTAAAGTGTCGACACATAGGCACGCTGGTGTTCGACACGATAAGTGTCGACACACAGACACGCTAACACTCCATACCATAAGTGTCGACACACACACACACAAGCAAGCTAGCACTCTATACCATAAGTGTCGACACACAAGTAAGCTAGCACTCCACACCATAAGTGTCAACACACAAGCAAGCTAGCACTCCACACCATAAGTATCAACACACAAGCAAGCTAGCACTCCACACCATAAGTATCAACACACAAGCAAGCTAGCACTCCACACCATAAGTATCAACACACAAGCAAGCTAGCACTCCACACCATAAGTATCAACACACAAGCAAGCTAGCACTCCACACCATAAGTATCAACACACAAGCAAGCTAGCAGTCCACACCATAAGTATCAACACACAAGCAAGCTAGCACTCCACACCATAAGTATCAACACACAAGCAAGCTAGCACTCCACACCATAAGTATCAACACACAAGCAAGCTAGCAGTCCACACCATAAGTATCAACACACAAGCAAGCCAGCACTCCACACCATAAGTATCAACACACAAGGAAGCTAGCACTGTACACCATAAGTGTCAACACACAAGCAAGCTAGCACTCCACACCATAAGTATCAACACACAAGCAAGCTAGCACTCCACACCATAAGTATCAACACACAAGCAAGCTAGCACTCCACACCATAAGTGTCAACACACAAGCAAGCTAGCACTCCACACCATAAGTATCAACACACAAGCAAGCTAGCACTCCACACCATAAGTATCAACACACAAGCAAGCTAGCAGTCCACACCATAAGTATCAACACACAAGCAAGCTAGCACTCCACACCATAAGTGTCGACACACAAGCAAGCTAGCACTCCACACCATAAGTGTCAACACACAAGCAAGCTAGCACTCCACACCATAAGTATCAACACACAAGCAAGCTGGCACTCCACACCATAAGTATCAACACACAAGCAAGCTAGCACTCCACACCATAAGTATCAACACACAAGGAAGCTAGCACTGTACACCATAAGTGTCAACACACAAGCAAGCTAGCACTCCACACCATAAGTATCAACACACAAGCAAGCCAGCACTCCACACCATAAGTGTCAACACACAAGCAAGCTAGCACTCCACACCATAAGTGTCAACACACAAGCAAGCTAGCACTCCACACCATAAGTATCAACACACAAGCAAGCTAGCACTCCACACCATAAGTATCAACACACAAGCAAGCTAGCACTCCACACCATAAGTATCAACACACAAGCAAGCTAGCACTCCACACCATAAGTATCAACACACAAGCAAGCTAGCACTCCACACCATAAGTGTCGACACACAGACACAGCAGTTGGTGGATACCATCAACCAACAAACACGGGCCGCAACACAGGAGACTACCATGTTTGTCGTCCCCATAGGAGCCAGGCTACTCATTTCTAATTTACCCAGGCACTATCATCATGTTTGTCCACAAAGCACACCACCACCATCACTACCAACAGCCTGGCTGATCACACACAGCCAGCGTAATATAATAATAATAATAATAATAATAATAATAATAATAATAATAATCTTTCTACCAGTACAGGATATAACTTATACATACCATATCTGACATCAGTGACATATAGAAAGTCCCTGGTTATACAGAGCATTTCCCACAACTTAGGTAAATGTTGCCCCTAGGATGCCACCCACACCCAGGTACCTACGTATTTTACTGCTAGGTGAACAGGGACAGCAGGTGCAAGGTGATTAACACCAGGGCACCTATTTACTGCTAGGTGAACAGGGACAGAGGTGTCTTAAGGAAACACGCCCTAATATTAGTTTCCACCCGTACCGGGAATCGAACGAAGGACCTCAATTTTGCGGGTTATCTGTGTAATAGTCACTACAGTTAATACCTCTTTAGCTACCTAAGTATATTTAGGCACAGGTACACATAATTATCATATATAGTGTAAATTACTCACTAGGATAACCCAAAAATGTGAAAGTTACTTATTTCCATTAGTGTCCAGTTGGGTCCTAATGTTGCTCTGTTGTCTTGGATAAATATATACCGAGTGAAACGTTGCCTCAATTAATTAGATTCTGAAATGCATTATTTCTTCTATTGTGGGAAATTATGGGGACGAGGATCACAGGTACATTCCTGAAATATTTCATCCACATAATTCGAAGGGGGTACAACGAAGCAACAATTTACTGTACTTACCAATGATAGTTGTACCTCAGAGCTGGGTAGGATTTTAGAGACACAAGGCTGCACCATGACTCTCCTCCGAGACCCACACACTCTTGCCCTCCCACAAACAAAGTCGGGCCTATCAAATATTACAACATAAAATTAACACCAATAATGTTGGTAAATTACAAGATATTAAGTGGACTGTATGATGGTTTGTGACTTGAAAAGAAAGGTTGTGGGGGGGGGATCTGTTGAGTATATAACATTCTACAAAAATATATGCATATTATGTAATGAGTACTCACCATTTAATTATTGGATCACAATTATTCTATTTATGCAACACACGCTAACGCTACCACTACGGCTAAAATTTACGATGGCCAACACAAAACTACTGTACATTATGGGTAAGCGTCACTTAGTTAAGGTGTGTTTCTAGGAAGAATCGGTGTCCTCTATTTTTCCGTTCTTGTTGCCGAAATCTAAAGGTTTTCCACACTGCTTATCCCAATTCTTCAGCGGGAACGTGTCAGCAATTTCTAAATTACGGATTAAGGCCGATATACACCTATTGAATTTTGATGACGCCTAATTACATTGCACCATTAAAGAACCAGTGTTCACACATTCAGTTTCACAATGGCGTCTTCCCTCCCGGTGTTATTCTGCGGCTGTTCCACCCCCCCCCCGTCTTCCCTCCCGGTGTTATTCGGCGGCTGTTCCACCCCCCCCCCGTCTTCCCTCCCGGTGTTATTCTGCGGCTGTTCCACATTCTGCGGTTGTTCCACCCCCCCGTCTTCCCTCCCGGTGTTATTCTGCGGCTGTTCCACACCCCCCCGTCTTCCCTCCCGGTGTTATTCTGCGGCTGTTCCACGGTGTTATTCTGCGGCCCCCCCCCCCGTCTTCCCTCCCGGTGTTATTCTGCGGCTGTTCCACACCCCCCGTCTTCCCTCCCGGTGTTATTCTGCGGCTGTTCCACACCCCCCCCGTCTTCCCTCCCGGTGTTATTCTGCGGCTGTTCCACACCCCCCCCGTCTTCCCTCCCGGTGTTATTCTGCGGCTGTTCCACACCCCCCCTGTCTTCCCTCCCGGTGTTATTCTGCGGTTGTTCCACCCCCCCCCGTCTTCCCTCCCGGTGTTATTCTGCGGCTGTTCCCCCCCCGTCTTCCCTCCCGGTGTTATTCTGCGGCTGTTCCACACCCCCCGTCTTCCCTCCCGGTGTTATTCTGCGGCTGTTCCACACCCCCCCCCCCCCGTTTTCCCTCCCGGTGTTATTCTGCGGCTGTTCCATTCTGCGGCTGTTCCCCCCCCCCCCCGTCTTCCCTCCCGGTGTTATTCTGCGGCTGTTCCCCCCCCCCCCGTCTTCCCTCCCGGTGTTATTCTGCGGCTGTTCCGGTGTTACAGCTGTTCCCCCCCCCCCCGTCTTCCCTCCAGGTGTTATTCTGCGGCTGTTCCACCCCCCCCCCCCCCTGCGGCTGTTCCCCCCCCCCGTCTTCCCGGTGTTATTCCGGCTGGTGTTATTCTGCGGCTGTTCCCCCCCCCCCCGTCTTCCCTCCCGGTGTTATTCTGCGGCTGTTCCATTCTGCCCCCCCCCCCCCCGCCCTTCACTTAAAATTTCTCGAAGGGTTTAAACAGCATCACATTTTAATACGCAATTATATTATTCATTTATATGTTCTACCTTTAGGAAAAATCTGTAAAAACAATTTCACATCTATCTTTAGTAAGAAATCATAATCTTAATCAAATACATTGTATTATCTATCTAGGTAGATGTTCTACCATACACAAAGGTCAACAATGTACCTCCATATACAAAGGTAGACAATGTACCCCATTCACAGTCGACATTGTACCTCCATACACAAAGGTACCCCCATACACAAAGGTCGACAATGTACCCCCATTCACAAAGTCGACATTGTACCCCCATACACAAAGGTAGACACTACCTTCCCCGCCCAGCAGATAGGAGACACAACCTTCCCCATGTCTGCCACACTACCTTTCCCATATCTACACTACCTTCCCCATGTGTGTCTGCCACACTAGATTCCCCATGTCTGTCTGCCACACTACATTCCCCATGTCTGTCTACCACACTACCTTTCCTATATCTACACTACCTTCTGTCTGCCACATTACCTTTCCCATGTCTGTCTACCACATTACATTCCCCATGTCTGTCTACCACACTACCTTTCCCATATCTACACTACCTTCCCCATGTCTGTCTACCACATTACATTCCCCATGTCTGTCTGCCACACTACCTCTCCCATGTCCACACTGCCTTCCTCATGTCTGTATACCACACCACCTTCCCAATGTCCATCTGCCATTTTACTGACGAACCTCGACAGCGTATTAAGGAAGTGTACAGCCACCTTCCCTCCCTCCCCACAGGATCACCTCTGAACTCCCCAGGACTTCCCAACGGCCTGGGTTCTCCAGCCACACCTCCCAACAGCGGCTCCTCCTCCCCAGCGTCACACCACCACCAGCAACAGCAACAACAGCAGCAGCAGCAACAGCACCAACAACAGCAACACCAACACCAGCAGCTGGGTGGCCAACAGCAACAGCCGCACCAACAGCAACAGCAGCAGCAGCAGGGTCAACTCAACTGTGCCATGGGTTCCATGGGCATGGGCGTGGGCGTAGGCGGGGAAGACATGTGGCGTGGGTCGAGCATCGCCCAGCTCAGACGTAGAGCCTTCGAGCACTCAGCTTCCATGGTCGTCTTCAGGTAGATGACAATCTTCGAAGTTGATTGAGGGTGCAATAAACTAGTAAGACTCTCTCAACTCCGGAGGGGGAGGGAACGGGTGGTAATTACGTTTGATCCAAGGAATGAGAGCTTAAAGAACAAATACCGTGACTAGAACAATACACAAATAACCCGCACATAGGAGAGAGAAAGAGAGAGACGCTAACTAAACGACGTTTCGGTCCGACTTGAACCATTTAGTCACACTGTGACTTTGTAAATGGCTCAAGTCGGACCGCAACATCCTCATAAGCTTCTCTCTCCTGTGTCCGGGTTATTTGTGTAATAAGAACTCAGTTCAAATACCTTGGAGATTAGCGGTTACGAAGAATTTTTATACATATGGAGAACTGGGAATCGATCTGGTGGCCTCGTTGACTCGCACCAGTGTTGTAACTACTAGGCTACAATTGTCAGTCATGCCAGACCAGTGTTGTAACTACTAGGCTACAATTGTCACAATCATACCAGACCAGTGTTGTAACTACTAGTACAATGCCAGACCAGTGTTGTAACTACTAGCAACAATTGCTACAGATTGTAACTACTAGGCTACAATCATACCAGACCAGTGTTGTAACTACTAGGCTACAATTGTCACAATCATACCAGACCAGTGTTGTAACTACTAGGCAACAATTGCCACAATCATGCCAGATCGGTGTTGTAACTACTAGGCTACAATTGTCACAATCATGCCAGACCAGTGTTGTAACTACTAGGCTACAATTGTCACAATCATACCAGACCAGTGTTGTAACTACTAGGCTACAATTGTCACAATCATGCCAGATCGGTGTTGTAACTACTAGGCTACAATTGTCACAATCATGCCAGACCAGTGTTGTAACTACTAGGCTACAATTGCCACAATCATGCCAGATCGGTGTTGTAACTACTAGGCTACAATTGTCACAATCATGCCAGACCAGTGTTGTAACTACTAGGCTACAATTGTCACAATCATGCCAGACCAGTGTTGTAACTACTAGGTGTTGTAGCTGCTAGGATGCCACACCAGAGTTGTAACTGTACTACGAGGTGTTGTATCTGCTAGAATACAAGTGTTACAATTATACCAGACCAGTGTTCCAATATTATTATTATTATTATTATTATTATTATTATTATTATTATTATTATTATTATTATAGATAAGCACTAAATCCGCAGGGGGTCATACAGCGCCTGAGAAACGGGAGATAATCAGGTTTGATCCGAAGAAAGTACCTCAAAATCCTAGTATCAAGAACCCTTCCCCAGCGCCTCCCCACAAGACTACAACCCAAACAAATCTTAGTTATTAATAATTTACCTTCCAGTAGCCTAGCAGCTAGGCAAGTCGCAGCTGTTTACAAAGTAACTCCCAGTAACCCAGTAGCTACAACGTATTTGTCATTTGCTTTATATATATATATATATATATATATATATATATATATATATATATATATATATATATATATATATATTATATATATATTATATATATATATATATATATTATATATATATATATATATATATATGTCGTGCCGAATATGTAAAACTGGTCAATTAGCAAGAACTCATTTAAAATTAAGTCCTTTCTAAAATTTTCTCTTGTACGTTTAAAGACATATTTTTTTCATTAATGTTAATGTAAAAATTTATAATTTTGCACCAAAAGGAACTTAGAAAACTTACCTAACCTTATTATAACAAGAGCAATTTATTTTAGCCTAACCCAACTAAATATATCTTAGATTTGTTTACAATAATTTAATACTAAACAAACACAATTAAATATATTTTTTTCGTTAGGTTCAGAATGATTTTGGCGAAATTATTGCATACACAAATTTTCACTTGTCCTATATGGCAAGATGAGCGTTGCTATTTAAGCCAAGATCGCAAGTTCTGCCTATTCGGCACGACATATATATATATATATATATATATATATATATATATATATATATATATATATATATATATATATATATATAATGCAGTAGGATCACAGTGAACAGGTGATATTACAATATGCAAAACAACCACTGTGAAAACTAGGTGTTAGCGACACACACAACACATGTAACGCAAGATGACCCATATAATAAAGCCAAACATTGTCATATATTTTCACAGAGGCTCCTGTATGACACTCGGCCCTTTATTTCCATTGAGATCCCTTTGTTTCCGTCAGGATCCCGTTATTTCCAATGGGGTCTCAAAGTGCAGCTAACAGATCGATTCCCGGAACATTTTACCCAAATGAACCATTTTCCAGATAGTGGTGAAACTCACTTCAACACCCCCCCCCCCCTTACAATTCGTGTTGCGAACAGATTTAAACTTTTCCAAAACACGAATTTTGTCACCAGCTACCAATGTATGGATATACGGATGATTGCAATGCAACGATTGCAATCTTGTATATACAAAAAAAACAGATAACGAAGGTATAATGTATATTTTACTGCTGTCGAAGGTTCCACACTGATACATCTTCGGTAAGTTGAAACTACTAGCAAAGACAGGGACTAGCTAGGAAACGAACTAAGATATCACCCTAGAAGTTTACACATGAATGGTAAACAATACCGACAAGATGAAGAATTAGACACACGTGCAACAAGCCACTGGATGAGTGAAACGTCTACAAATAAAGATACCCAGATGTTGCACATGTGTCTAATTCTAGTTGGCGTTGTTACGTTAGTCTGCCCTCACACGAGCTATGTTTTCTCTGAAGACCAGCTAGTGTATATACAGCCAGGTTGTATATCTCCTAGTGTATATACATTGAGGGGTATATGTCCTAGTGTATACACATTGAGGTAGTGTATCTCCTACTGTATGTACACTGAGGTAGTGTATTTCCTAGTGTATGTACACCGAGGTGTATATCTTTTAGTGTATTTACACCCAGGTGTGCATTTTCTAGTGTATATACAGTGAGGTAGTGTATGTACAGCGAAGTAGTGCATCTCCTAGTGTAGATACATCAAAATGTATATCTCCTAGTGTAGATACATCCAAATGTATATCTCCTAGTGTAGATACATCCAAATGTATATCTCCTAGTGTATATGCAGTCAAGAATCTCCTAGCGTATATACACCTAGATATCTCCAAGTGTATATACATCTAGGTATCTTCTAGCGTATATACAGCCAGGTGTGTATCTCCCAGGTATGTATCTTCTAGCGTACATACAGCTAGGTGTATATCTCCTAGCGTTTATACACTCCCCATTTCAGAGACCGAAGTATACTTAATGACCCACGATAACAGTCTTGAACTCTAACAGCCATCATCAACGACCCTGTCACTCTTATCTACAATATTAGAAAATACACTGGCCATACAGAATATTACGTGGAATATCAGAAAATACACCAACCATACAGAATATTAGGTAGATATTAGAAAATACACCAGCCATACAATGGAAAATACACCATTGGTGAGGGAATATTGTCTCATTTTAGATTTAGACTTTGCATATTTTGTAACATAAGAGTTTTCCAGTATGTTGTGTAGAGATATACCAAGATATACACGTGTGTGTGTATATATATGTGTGTGTATGTGTGTATGGAGGGGAGGGGGGGAGGGGGGGTCAGTAAGGGCAGTGTATTAGTTCGAGCTGCTTCATCCCACATGTATACGATAAAACTGTAGTCCAGTGTGAGCTATAAAACACGTTTCAGGCAACGTGAGAGGTTTCAGACATGTTTCAGGCAACGTGCGAGGCTTGAGACACGTTTCATGCAACGTGCGAGGCTTGGGACACGTTTCAGGCAACGTACGAAGCTTGATACACGTTTCAGGCAACGTACGAGGCTTGGGTCACGTTTCAGGCAACGTACGAGGCTTGGGACACGTTTCAGGCAACGTGCGAGACCTGTGGCACGTCTCAGGCAACGTGCGAGGCTTGATCTATAAGACGTCTCGGGAAACGCGCCGCGAGACTAAACACAAGACGTCTGAGGCAAGGTGCGAGACGCAGCCCAAGTGCGTGAGTCTCAACTAGCCAATGGGAGAGCCTGTGAGGCCCCCGGGCCCCGCCAGATACCATCTGAGACATCTTAACAGCCTCCACAAAATAGCCATTTCATGTACTCTGACAGCAATGTTTTGTAGACTCATTTAGAAGCCTGTTAATTGTGCAATTTTTGAGTGTTACTCTTCTTAGCTTCAGGTGTATGTATAGTTTCCCTGAGGATCATCGTGCGTAGCCTCCCCAAAAAAGATTTAAAGCCAGGATGTTGACATATCATAATAATATAGACGTGGTAGCAGCCATATTTAGATCTATTTCAGCTGGCCATTTGTGATAGACAGTTCTATGTTTGTACTCTATGTTGTCTATTGTGAGCATTGTAAATAAAGCAACAGTAATACCCCATAAATTTTATTAACCTTAAGTATTTTATTACTGATGTGATATACCTATCCACAATACTACCTATCCACAATACTACCTATCCACAATACTACCTATCCACAATACTACCTATACACAATACTACCTATCCACAATACTACCTATACACAATATTACCTATAAACAATACTACCTATACACAATACTACCTATACACAATATTACCTATAAACAATACTACCTATACACAATACTACCTATCCACAATACTACCTATCCACAATACTACCTATACACAATACTACCTATCCACAATACTACCTATCCACAATACTACCTATACACAATATTACCTATAAACAATACTACCTATACACAATACTACCTATACACAATACTACCTATACACAATACTACCTATACACAATACTACCTATACACAATATTACATATACACAATACTACCTATACACAATATTACCTATACACAATATTACATATACACAATACTACCTATACACAATATTACCTATACACAATATTACATATACACAATACTACCTATACACAATACTACCTATACACAATACTACCTATACACAATATTACATATACACAATACTACCTATACACAATACTACCTATACACAATACTACCTATACACAATACTACCTATACACAATACTACCTATACACAATACTACCTATACACAATATTATCTATACACAATACTACCTATACACAATATTACCTATACACAATATTACATATATACAATACTACCTATACACAATACTACCTATACACAATACTACCTATACACAATACTACCTATACACAATATTACCTATACACAATACTACCTATACACAATACTACTTATACACAATACTACCTATACACAATACTACCTATACACAATACTACCTATACACAATACTACCTATACACAATATTACATATACACAATACTACCTATACACAATACTACCTATACACAATACTACCTATACACAATACTACCTATACACAATATTACCTATATACAATACTACCTATACACAATACTACCTATACACAATACTACCTATACACAATATTACCTATATACAATACTACCTATACACAATACTACCTATACACAATACTACCTATACACAATACTACCTATACACAATACTACCTATACACAATACTACCTATACACAATACTACCTATACACAATACTACCTATACACAACCTAAACAATTGTTCTTAACATCTCAATAAAAAAACACAGCGTACAACATGGGCGAAATATAAAAAAAAATAATCCATATAGATAATTTTTTCACTGATAATGAACATCGTCATAACCTCTGAAAATACTAATGGATACATACGTACGTATGTACACACGCATTCACGTATACATAACATGTATACATACACCTCATATTCCACACAGTCAAAAGCATAATTTCTGCAATATGGTAATAAAATTAATGGTTAATATCATCAATGTAGAAATATTCATTGACAATAAACATTAAATATTTAAAACTCATCAAAAGACTCTTACTTATTACATTTTGTTTTAATTATTCAGACTGTGCTGACTAATACATCAACATCTCTGCTCAACACATACACCTATTATCATCACTTTTGTTGTCTTCTGACAAGTCCTCATATATACCAGCTTATTTCCCTTGTTTGTTTTGTATTTTCATCCTGTATACTTTTTGTTAGGTTAGGTTAGGTTAAGGAAAAGTTAGGTTAGGTTAGGTAAGATTAAGGAAAGGCTAGGTTAAGTTAGGTTAAGGAAAAGTTAGGTTAGGTTAGGTTAGGTAAGGTTAAGGAAAGGTTAGGTTAAGTTTGGTTAGGTTAGGTTAAGTTAGTTTAGGTTAAGAAAAGGTTAGGTTAGGTTAAGGAAAAGTTAGGTTAGGTTAGGTAAGATTAAGGAAAGGCTAGGTTAGGTTAGGTTAAGGAAAGGTTAGGTTAGGTTAGGTTAAGGAAAGGTTAGGTTAGGTTAGGTTAAGGAAAAGTTAGGTTAGGTTAGGTAAGATTAAGGAAAGGCTAGGTTAGGTTAGGTTAAGGAAAGGTTAGGTTAGGTTAGGTTAGGTTAGGTTAGGTTAGGTTAGGTAAGGTTAAGGAAAGGCTAGGTTAAGTTTGGTTAGGTTAGGTTAGGTAAGGTTTGTCAGGAAACAGGGCAAGTGTTTCCTGACGCAGGTTTTAGTCATATGACCCACAGCTGCAGCTTTTGGTCATCTGACCGAGGCCTTCCACTGGCTTACCCCTCCACGACTTAAATATAAAATTAGTATCTTTATGAAATACCTGTTCTTAGGGATCCTCTCATCTCTCATAAAGCACATCATAAATACACATCCCATGTCTCTTGAATATAAAACTTAAATTATTATAATGGTATGGAGGCGCTAAACCCGTAGGATTATACAGTGCCTGGGGGAGGGAATGGAAGGCATTCAGGTTTAATTCAGGGAACTGGAGCACAGATCCAACTCCCTAGATCTAGAGCCCCTCACCAGCATCAAGGAACCTCCCTTGAGGGGGTATAAAACTTAAGCCTGATGGTAGCATAAAACTTAAAGCCTACTGACAGCCTGAAACTTAAAGCATATTGGTAGCCTAACACTTAAAGCCTATTGGTAACAATTCACATTTTTCAGTGCACCAGGTGACATTCTTCAACTATTTATATATTGTTTATGTCGATTACAAAAATATATCTTATACAACGTTGTCTGTCAGATTATCTGAATTCTTGAAGACAGCAGCAGACGGCAGGATACTGTACCTGGACGGTGTTTCGGGGGTCAACGCCCCCGCGGCCCGGTCCATCACCAGGCTTCGCGGTGGATCAGAGCCTGATCAGCCAAGCTGTTACTGCTGGCCGCAAGTAAACTGACGTACGAACCACAGCCTGGCTGATTAAGTAAGTTTATTCAGGTATACACAAATACAGTTAAATAGATTATCATACATAGCAACATAAGTGTAGAGAACCCAGGATATCCCAAAAAAAAGTCAGTGACTTATTTCCATTGGGTTTTTTTTCCAAGTGCTGACTTTAGGTGTCTGATCAACGCCTTCTTGAAGACAGCCAGGGAGGTCTATTGGCAATCCCCCTTATTGTAATAAAGTTGGTAGAATTACCGACAATATGTAAAGTAAAAGGACACAAGTGCAACTAATGTGACATTTATTGTGGCAACGTTTCGCTCTCCAGGAGCTTTATCAAGCCATTACGTAATGGCTTGATAAAGCTCCTGGAGAGCGAAACGTTGCCACAATAAATGTCACATTAGTTGCACTTGTGTCCTTTTACTTTACAAATCCCCCTTATGTATGCTGGGAGACAGATGAACAGTCTTGGGCCCCTGCAAATAATCCTAGTCCCATACACGATAAAATCTTGTCTCGTTGTATCTGACTACACAAAGCTTATACAATACCTTCAGTGCTAAACCTACCGTATTTCTTTATTAATCATAAATCTGTTTTAATACATATATATTTCTATTAATATTTTGTCATGTAATGTTCGTATGCTGAATCTCAAAAAAAAAAATGAACACACAGGGATTTTATATCCATACAAATAGGCAATACCATGATCGTGACGTGTATATATATATATATATATATATATATATATATATATATATATATATATATATATATATATATATATATATATATATATATATATATATATATATATATATATATATATATACATATATACATATGGTTGAAATATGGTTGAATATAGTTAATATTGATATATAGAAATATAGTTAATATTAAATATAGTTAATATTGATATATAGCAATATAGTTAATATTAAATATAGTTAATATTAATATATAGCAATATAGTTAATATTAAATATAGTTAATATTGATATATAACAATATAGTTAATATTAAATATAGTTAATATTGATATATAGCAATATAGTTAATATTAAATATAGTTAATATTGATACATAGTGAAGATTAGGGCAATCAAATATTTTTCTTACCTGCTGGAAAATCTAACTACTACTGCCACAGTCCTGTTATTTACGTGTACAAGTGACTACAGAGTTACCATATATAACACCAGTCATATATATACATCTACAATGTCTTAAATCATTCCCACAAACTTAATAACGTAAATAACGTAATAGCGTCTTACAACATACCTGGAGTGAAGGTAATAGATTAAAATGTGGATCATCAGGCTTAGTCAGAGATAATTATGAAGATTTAGGTGAATGTGACTTGACCTAACTAAGTTGGGGCATTGGTTTAAGCCGGTAGGAGACTTGGACCTGCCTCACATGGGCCAGTAGATCTGCTGCAGTGTTCCTTCTTTCTTATATTCTTAATGAACACTAATGGCTGTTTCTGAAGTGTGGAGACATCAATGAACACTCAAGTGTTCACTGGTGCATTCTTATACATCACGTACAGAACACAACGTACCAAGAACGACGGTACGTTGTGTAGCGTCGTCCACGAGGCTTCTACTTAATACCAATTATGAAGCTTCAGAGGACACTTATGGCTGTTTCTGAAGTGTAGAGACATCAATGGTCACTTCATGTGCTCCCAGGTGCACTCCCACGGACAAGTACTCGCGGAGAAGAGTGAATACAAGTGTTTTAGTGAGAGTAAATATTAGTGCGTGAGCAGGGCGGCGGCGGCCATTATACTGGTTATTATTTAGGTAAATATTTGACACAACTGATACTTGGGAGACTTTATTGTGGCAACGTTTCGCCCATCACTGCCTTCCTCCACAACAATAAAGATGACTAACAATAATAAAACTACCCAGCAACAATAAAGATACCCAGCAACAATAAAGATACCCAGCAATAATAAACATACCCAGCAACAATACACACACCCAGCAACAATAAAGTTACCCAGCAATAATAAAGATACCCAGCAATAATAAAGATACCCAGCAATAATAAAGATACCCAGCAATAATAAAGATACCCAGCAATAATAAAGATACCCAGCAATAATAAAGGTACCAAGCAATAATAAAGATACCCAGCAATAATAAAGATACCCAGCAATAATAAAGATACCCAGCAATAATAAAGATACCCAGCAATAATAAAGATACCCAGCAATAATAAAGGTACCCAGCAATAATAAAGATACCCAGCAATAATAAAGATACCCAGCAATAATAAAGATACCCAGCAATAATAAAGATACCCAGCAATAATAAAGATACCCAGCAATAATAAAGATACCCAGCAATAATAAAGGTACCCAGCAACAATAAACATACCCAGCAACAATAAAGATACCCAGCAACAATAAAGGTACCCAGCAATAATAAAGATACCCAGCAATAATAAAGGTACCAAGCAATAATAAAGATACCCAGCAATAATAAAGATACCCAGCAACAATAAAGATACCCAGCAATAATAAAGATACCCAGCAATAATAAAGATACCCAGCAATAATAAAGATACCCAGCAATAATAAAGATACCCAGCAATAATAAAGGTACCAAGCAATAATAAAGATACCCAGCAATAATAAAGATACCCAGCAATAATAAAGGTACCCAGCAATAATAAAGATACCCAGCAATAATAAAGATACCCAGCAATAATAAAGGTACCAAGCAATAATAAAGATACCCAGCAATAATAAAGATACCCAGCAATAATAAAGATACCCAGCAACAATAAAGATATCCAGCAATAATAAAGATACCCAGCAATAATAAAGATACCCAGCAATAATAAAGATACCCAGCAATAATAAAGATACCCAGCAACAATAAAGATACCCAGCAATAATAAAGGTACCAAGCAATAATAAAGATTGAACATTAAAATGGTATAAAATACCGACAGGTTGTTAGGTGAGACACATATGCAACAGTTAGGTATCTTTATTATGAAACGTTTCGCCTACACAGTAGGCTTCTTCAGTCAAGTACAGAAAAGTTGATAGAAGCAGAAGATACTTGAAGACGATGTAATCAGTCCATCACCCTTAAAGTTTTGAGGTGGTCAGTCCCTCAGTCTGGAGAAGAGCATTGTTCCATAGTATGAAACAATATGTTTCAGACAACGGAACAATGCTCTTCTCCAGACTGAGGGACTGACCACCTCAAAACTTTAAGGGTGATGGACTGATTACATCGTCTTCAAGTATCTTCTGATTCTATCAACTTTTCTGTACTTGACTGAAGAAGCCTACTGTGTAGGCGAAACGTTTCATAATAAAGATACCTAACTGTTGCATATGTGTCTCACCTAACAATAATAAAGATACCCAGCAACAATAAAGATACCCAGCAATAATAAAGATACCAAGCAATAATAAAGATACCCAGCAACAATAAAGATACCCAGCAATAATAAAGGTACCAAGCAATAATAAAGATGCCCAGCAATAATAAAGATGCCCAGCAATAATAAAGATGCCTAACAATAATAAAGATACCCAGCAATAATAAAGATACCCAGCAATAATAAAGATACCCAGAAACAATAAAGATACCCAGCAACAATAAAGATACCCAGCAATAATAAAGATACCCAGCAATAATAAACGTACCAAGCAATAATAAAGATACCCAGCAATAATAAAGATACCCAGCAATAATAAAGGTACCCAGCAATAATAAAGATACCCAGCAATAATAAAGATACCCAGCAATAATAAAGATACCCAGCAATAATAAAGGTACCCAGCAATAATAAAGATACCCAGCAATAATAAAGGTACCCAGCAACAATAAACATACCCAGCAACAATAAAGATACCCAGCAATAATAAAGGTACCCAGCAATAATAAAGATACCCAGCAATAATAAAGGTACCCAGCAACAATAAACATACCCAGCAATAATAAAGATACCCAGCAATAATAAAGATACCCAGCAACAATAAAGATACCCAGCAATAATAAAGGTACCAAGCAATAATAAAGATGCCCAGCAATAATAAAGATGCCTAACAATAATAAAGATACCCAGCAATAATAAAGATACCCAGCAATAATAAAGATACCCAGAAACAATAAAGATACCCAGCAATAATAAAGATACCAGCAATAATAAAGATACCCAGCAATAATAAAGATACCCAGCAATAATAAAGATACCCAGCAATAATAAAGATACCCAGCAACAATAAAGATACCCAGCAATAATAAAGGTACCAAGCAATAATAAAGATACCCAGCAATAATAAAGATGCCCAGCAATAATAAAGATGCCTAACAATAATAAAGATACCCAGCAATAATAAAGATACCCAGCAATAATAAAGATACCCAGAAACAATAAAGATACCCAGCAACAATAAAGATACCCAGCAATAATAAAGATACCCAGCAATAATAAACGTACCAAGCAATAATAAAGATACCCAGCAATAATAAAGATACCCAGCAATAATAAAGGTACCCAGCAATAATAAAGATACCCAGCAATAATAAAGATACCCAGCAATAATAAAGATACCCAGCAATAATAAAGGTACCCAGCAATAATAAAGATACCCAGCAATAATAAAGATACCCAGCAATAATAAAGGTACCCAGCAACAATAAACATACCCAGCAACAATAAAGATACCCAGCAACAATAAAGATACCCAGCAATAATAAAGATACCCAGCAATAATAAAGGTACCAAGCAATAATAAAGATACCCAGCAATAATAAAGATACCCAGCAACAATAAAGATACCCAGCAATAATAAAGATACCCAGCAATAATAAAGATACCCAGCAATAATAAAGATACCCAGCAATAATAAAGATACCCAGCAATAATAAAGGTACCAAGCAATAATAAAGATACCCAGCAATAATAAAGATACCCAGCAACAATAAAGATACCCAGCAATAATAAAGATACCCAGCAATAATAAAGATACCCAGCAATAATAAAGATACCCAGCAATAATAAAGATACCCAGCAACAATAAAGACACCCAGTAACAATAAAGATACCCAGCAATAATAAAGATACCCAGCAAAGGTACCAAGCAATAATAAAGATGCCCAGCAATAATAAAGATGCCTAACAATAATAAAGATACCCAGCAATAATAAAGATACCCAGCAATAATAAAGATACCCAGAAACAATAAAGATACCCAGCAATAATAAAGATACCCAGCAATAATAAAGATACCCAGCAATAATAAAGATACCCAGCAATAATAAAGATGCCTAACAATAATAAAGATACCCAGCAATAATAAAGATACCCAGCAATAATAAAGATGCCTAACAATAATAAAGATACCCAGCAATAATAAAGATACCCAGCAATAATAAAGATACCTAGTAATAATAAAGATACCCAGCAATAATAAAGATTCCCAGCAATAGTAAAGATGCCTAACAATAATAAAGATACCCAGCAATAATAAAGATACCCAGCAATAATAAAGATACCCAGCAACAATAAAGATACCCAGCAATAATAAAGGTACCCAGCAATAATAAAGATACCCAGCAATAATAAAGATACCCAGCAATAATAAAGATGCCTAACAAGAATAAAGATACCCAGCAATACTAAAGATACCCAGCAATAATAAAGGCACCCAGCAATAATAAAGATACCCAGCAATAATAAAGATACCCAGCAAAAATAAAGATACCCAGCAATAATAAAGATGCCTAACAATACTAAAGATACCCAGCAATACTAAAGATACCCAGCAATAATAAAGATACCCAGCAATAATAAAGATACCCAGCAATAATAAAGATGCCTAACAATAATAAAGATACCCAGCAATACTAAAGATACCCAGCAATAATAAAGGCACCCAGCAATAATAAAGATACCCAGCAATAATAAAGATACCCAGCAATAATAAAGATACCCAGCAATAATAAAGATGCCTAACAATAATAAAGATACCCAGCAATACTAAAGATACCCAGCAATAATAAAGGCACCCAGCAATAATAAAGATACCCAGCAATAATAAAGATACCCAGCAATAATAAAGATACCCAGCAATAATAAAGGTACCCAGCAATAATAAAGATACCCAGCAATAATAAAGATGCCTAACAATAATAAAGATACCCAGCAATAATAAAGATACCCAGCAATAATAAAGATGCCTAACAATAATAAAGATACCCAGCAATAATAAAGATACCCAGCAATAATAAAGATACCCAGCAATAACAAAGGCACCCAGCAATAATAAAGATACCCAGCAATAATAAAGATACCCAGCAATAATAAAGATACCCAGCAATAATAAAGATACCCAGCAATAATAAAGATGCCTAACAATAATAAAGATACCCAGCAATAATAAAGATACCCAGCAATAATAAAGATGCCTAACAATAATAAAGATACCCAGCAATAATAAAGATACCCAGCAATAATAAAGATGCCTAACAATAATAAAGATACCCAGCAATAATAAAGATACCCAGCAATAATAAAGATACCCAGCAATAACAAAGGCACCCAGCAATAATAAAGATACCCAGCAATAATAAAGATACCCAGCAATAATAAAGATACCCAGCAATAATAAAGATACCCAGCAATAATAAAGATACCTAACAATAATAAAGATACCCAGCAATAATAAAGATCCCTAACAATAATAAAGATACCTAACAATAATAAAGATACCCAGCAATAATAAAGATACCCAGCAATAATAAAGATACCCAGCAATAATAAAGCTACCCAGCAATAATAAAGATACCCAGCAACAATAAAGATACCCAGCAATAATAAAGATACCCAGCAATAATAAAGATCCATAACAATAATAAAGATACCCAGCAATAATAAAGATACCCAGCAATAATAAAGATACCCAGCAACAATAAACATACCCAGCAATAATAAAGTTACCTAACAATAATAAAGATACCCAGCAATAATAAAGATACCCAGCAATAATAAAGATACCCAGCAATAATAAAGATACCCAGCAACAATAAAGATACCCAGCAATAATAAAGATACCCAGCAATAATAAAGATGCCCAGCAATAATAAAGATGCCTAACAATAATAAAGCTACCCAGCAATAATAAAGATACCCAGCAACAATAAACATACCCAGCAATAATAAAGATACCTATCAATAATAAAGATACCCAGCAATAATAAAGATACCCAGCAATAATAAATATACCCAGCAATAATAAAGATACCCAGCAACAATAAACATACCCAGCAACAATAAAGATACCCAGCAATAATAAAGATACCCAGCAATAATAAAGATACCCAGCAATAATAAAGATACCCAGCAACAATAAACATACCCAGCAATAATAAAGATACCCAGCAACAATAAAGATACCCAGCAACAATAAAGATACCCAGCAATAATAAAGCTACCCAGCAACAATAAAGATACCCAGCAATAATAAAGATACCCAGCAATAGTAATGATACCCAGCAATAATAAAGATACCCAGCAATAATAAAGATACCCAGCAATAATAAAGATACCCAGCAACAATAAAGATACCCAGCAATAATAAACATACCCAGCAACAATAAAGATACCCAGCAATAATAAACATACCCAGCAACAATAAAGATACCCAGCAATAATAAAGATACCCAGCAATAATAAAGATACCCAGCAATAATAAAGATACCCAGCAACAATAAACATACCCAGCAATAATAAAGATACCCAGCAACAATAAAGATACCCAGCAACAATAAAGATACCCAGCAATAATAAAGCTACCCAGCAACAATAAAGATACCCAGCAATAATAAAGATACCCAGCAATAGTAATGATACCCAGCAACAATAAACATACCCAGCAATAATAAAGATACCCAGCAACAATAAAGATACCCAGCAACAATAAAGATACCCAGCAACAATAAAGATACCCAGCAACAATAAAGATACCCAGCAATAATAAACATACCCAGCAACAATAAAGATACCCAGCAACAATAAAGATACCCAGCAATAACAAACGTACCCAGCAACTACCACAACATTAACTACCACAACAACAACAACTACCACAACAACAACAACTACCACAACAACAACAACTACCACAACAACAACAACTACCACAACAACAACAACTACCACAACAACAACAACTACCACAACAACAACAACTACCACAACAACAACAACTACCACAACAACAACAACTACCACAACAACAACAACTATCACAACAACAACAACTACCACAACAATAACTATCACAACAATCACAACAACAATAACTATCACAACAATAACTATCACAACTATCACAACAACAATAACTATCACAACAACAATAACTATCACAACAACAATAACTATCACAACAACAATAACTATCACAACAACAATAACTATCACAACAACAATAACTATCACAACAACAATAACTATCACAACAACAATAACTATCACAACAACAATAACTATCACAACAACAATAACTATCACAACAACAACAACTATCACAACAACAACAACTATCACAACAACAACAACTACCACAACAACGACAACTACCACAACAACAACAACTACCACAACAACAACAACTACCACAACAACAACAACTACCACAACAACAACAACTACCACAACAACAACAACTATCACAACAACAACAACTACCACAACAACGACAACTACCACAACAACAACAACTACCACAACAACAACAACTACCACAACAACAACAACTATCACAACAACATTAACTACCACAACAACAACTACCGCAACTACATTAACTATCACAACAACAACAACTACCACAACAACAACAACTACCACAACAACAACAACTATCACAACAACAACAACTACCACAACAACGACAACTACCACAACAACAACAACTACCACAACAACAACAACTATCACAACAACATTAACTACCACAACAACAACTACCGCAACTACATTAACTATCACAACAACAACTACCACAACAACGACAACTACCACAACAACAACAACTACCACAACAACAACAACTACCACAACAACAACAACTATCACAACAACATTAACTACCACAACAACAACTACCGCAACTACATTAACTATCACAACAACAACAACTATCACAACAACATTAACTACCACAACAACAACAACTACCACAACAACAACAACTACCACAACAACAACAACTACCACAACATCAACAACTATCACAACAACAACAACAACTACCACAACAACAACAACTACCACAACAACAACAACTACCACAACAACAACAACTACCACAACAACAACAACTACCACAACAACAACAACTATCACAACAACAACAACTACCACAACAACAACAACTATCACAACAACAACAACTACCACAACAACAACAACTACCACAACAACAACAACTACCACAACAACAACAACTACCACAACAACAACAACTACCACAACAACAACAACTATCACAACAACAACAACTACCACAACAACAACAACTACCACAACAACAACAACTACCACAACAACAATAACTATCACAACAACAATAACTATCACAACAACAATAACTATCACAACAACAATAACTATCACAACAACAATAACTATCACAACAACAATAACTATCACAACAATAACTATCACAACAATCACAACAACAATAACTATCACAACAACAATAACTACAACAACATCAACAACTACCACAACAACGACAACTACCACAACAACAACAACTACCACAACAACGACAACTACCACAACAACAACAACTACCACAACAACGACAACTACCACAACAACGACAACTACCACAACAACAACAACTATCACAACAACAACAACTACCACAACAACGACAACTACCACAACAACAACAACTATCACAACAACAACAACTACCACAACAACGACAACTACCACAACAACAACAACTATCACAACAACAACAACTACCACAACAACGACAACTACCACAACAACAACAACTACCACAACAACAACAACTACCACAACAACAACAACTACCACAACAACGACAACTACCACAACAACAACAACTATCACAACAACAACAACTACCACAACAACGACAACTATCACAACAACAACAACTACCACAACAACAACTACCGCAACTACATTAACTATCACAACAACAACTACCACAACAACAACAACTACCACAACAACGACAACTACCACAACAACAACAACTATCACAACAACAACAACTACCACAACAACGACAACTACCACAACAACGACAACTACCACAACAACAACAACTATCACAACAACAACAACTACCACAACAACAACAACTACCACAACAACAACAACTACCACAACATCAACAACTATCACAACAACAACAACTACCACAACAACAACTACCACAACAACAACAACTATCACAACAACAACAACTACCACAACAACAACAACTACCACAACAACAACAACTACCACAACAACAACTACCACAACAACAACAACTACCACAACAACAACAACTACCACAACAACAACAACTACCACAACAACAACAACTACCACAACAACAACAACTATCACAACAACAACTACCGCAACTACATTAACTATCACAACAACAAAACTACCACAACATCAACAACTATCACAACAACAACAACTACCACAACATCAACAACTATCACAACAACAACAACTACCACAACAACAACAACTACCACAACAACAACAACTACCACAACAACAACAACTACCACAACAACAACAACTACCACAATAACAACAACAACTACCACAACAACAACAACTACCACAACATCAACAACTATCACAACAACGTTAACTACCACAACAACAACAACTACCACAACATCAACAACTATCACAACAACGTTAACTACCACAACAACAACAACTACCACAACAACAACAACAACTACCACAACAACAACAACTACCACAACATCAACAACTATCACAACAACGTTAACTACCACAACAACAACAACTACCACAACAACAACTACCACAACAACAACAACTACCACAACAACAACAACTACCACAACATCAACAACTATCACAACAACAACAACTACCACAACAACAACAACTACCACAACAACAACAACTACCACAACATCAACAACTACCACAACAACAACAACTACCACAACAACATTAACTATCACAACAACAACAACTACCACAACATCAACAACTACCACAACAACAACAACTACCACAACAACAACAACTACCACAACATCAACAACTATCACAACAACAACAACTACCACAACAACAACAACTACCACAACAACAACAACTACCACAACATCAACAACTACCACAACAACAACAACTACCACAACAACAACAACTATCACAACAACAACAACTACCACAACAACAACAACTACCACAACAACAACAACTACCACAACAACAACAACTACCACAACAACAACAACTACCACAACAACAACAACTACCACAACATCAACAACTACCACAACAACAACAACTACCACAACATCAACAACTACCACAACATCAACAACTATCACAACAACGTTAACTACCACAACAACAACAACTACCACAACAACAACTACCACAACAACAACAACTACCACAACAACAACAACTACCACAACAACAACTACCACAACAACAACAACTACCACAACAACAACTACCACAACAACAACTACCACAACAACAACAACTACCACAACAACAACTACCACAACAACAACAACTACCACAACAACAACTACCACAACAACAACTACCACAATACTACCTGACGATTCACTGAGAGTGGGTTTTCCTGTTATTTTAACAGCAGCCGTCACCCTTCCTCCCCACGGGAGTGAGGGAGTATAGAGAGGGGCAGGGAGGATAGTGAGGGGCAGGGAGGATAGTGAGGGACAGGGAGGATAGTGAGGGACAGGGAGTATAGTGAGGGGCAGGGAGGATAGTGAGGGGCAGGGAGGATAGTGAGGGGCAGGGAGGATAGTGAGGGGCAGGGAGGATAGTGAGGGACAGGGAGGATAGTGAGGGACAGGGAGTATAGTGAGGTGCAGGGAGGATAGTGAGGGACAGGGAGTATAGTGAGGGACAGGGAGGATAGTGAGGGACAGGGAGTATAGTGAGGGACAGGGAGGATAGTGAGGGGCAGGGAGGATAGTGAGGGGCAGGGAGGATAGTGAGGGGCAGGGAGGATAGTGAGGGGCAGGGAGGATAGTGAGGGACAGGGAGGATAGTGAGGGACAGGGAGTATAGTGAGGGACAGGGAGGATAGTGAGGGACAGGGAGTATAGTGAGGGACAGGGAGGATAGTGAGGGACAGGGAGTATAGTGAGGGGCAGGGAGGATAGTGAGGGGCAGGGAGGATAGTGAGGGGCAGGGAGGATAGTGAGGGGCAGGGAGGATAGTGAGGGGCAGGGAGGATAGTGAGGGACAGGGAGGATAGTGAGGGACAGGGAGTATAGTGAGGTGCAGGGAGTATAGTGAGGGGCAGGGAGGATAGTGAGGGACAGGGAGTATAGTGAGGGACAGGGAGGATAGTGAGGGACAGGGAGTATAGTGAGGGACAGGGAGTATAGTGAGGGGCAGGGAGGATAGTGAGGGACAGGGAGTATAGTGAGGGACAGGGAGGATAGTGAGGGACAGGGAGTATAGTGAGGGACAGGGAGTATAGTGAGGGACAGGGAGTATAGTGAGGGACAGGGAGTATAGTGAGGGACAGGGAGGAGAGTGAGGGACAGGGAGTATAGTGAGGGACAGGGAGTATAGTGAGGGACAGGGAGTATAGTGAGGGGCAGGGAGGATAGTGAGGGACAGGGAGTATAGTGAGGGACAGGGAGTATAGTGAGGGACAGGGAGGATAGTGAGGGACAGGGAGTGTAGTGAGGGACAGGGAGTATAGTGAGGGACAGGGAGGATAGTGAGGGACAGGGAGTATAGTGAGGGACAGGGAGTATAGTGAGGGGCAGGGAGGATAGTGAGGGACAGGGAGTATAGTGAGGGACAGGGAGTATAGTGAGGGACAGGGAGGATAGTGAGGGACAGGGAGTGTAGTGAGGGACAGGGAGTATAGTGAGGGACAGGGAGGATAGTGAGGGACAGGGAGTATAGTGAGGGACAGGGAGTATAGTGAGGGACAGGGAGTATAGTGAGGGGCAGGGAGGATAGTGAGGGACAGGGAGTATAGTGAAGGACAGGGAGTATAGTGAGGGGCAGGGAGGATAGTGAGGGACAGGGAGGATAGTGAGGGACAGGGAGTATAGTGAGGTGCAGGGAGTATAGTGAGGGGCAGGGAGGATAGTGAGGGACAGGGAGTATAGTGAGGGACAGGGAGTATAGTGAGGGGCAGGGAGGATAGTGAGGGGCAGGGAGGATAGTGAGGGACAGGGAGTATAGTGAGGGACAGGGAGTATAGTGAGGGGCAGGGAGGATAGTGAGGGACAGGGAGTATAGTGAGGGACAGGGAGGATAGTGAGGGACAGGGAGTATAGTGAGGGACAGGGAGTATAGTGAGGGACAGGGAGTATAGTGAGGGGCAGGGAGGATAGTGAGGGACAGGGAGCATAGTGAGGGGCAGGGAGGATAGTGAGGGGCAGGGAGGATAGTGAGGGACAGGGAGTATAGTGAGGGACAGGGAGTATAGTGAGGGACAGGGAGGATAGTGAGGGACAGGGAGTATAGTGAGGGGCAGGGAGGATAGTGAGGGACAGGGAGTATAGTGAGGGACAGGGAGGATAGTGAGGGACAGGGAGTATAGTGAGGGGCAGGGAGGATAGTGAGGGACAGGGAGTATAGTGAGGGGCAGGGAGGATAGTGAGGGGCAGGGAGGATAGTGAGGGACAGGGAGGATAGTGAGGGGCAGGGAGGATAGTGAGGGACAGGGAGGATAGTGAGGGACAGGGAGGATAGTACCACAGTCACTACCATCACACAACATGGGTACCACAGTCACTACCATCACACAACATGGGTACCACAGTGACTACCATCACACAACATGGGTACCACAGTCACTACCATCACACAACATGGGTACCACAGTAACTACCATCACACAACATGGGTACCACAGTCACTACCATCACACAACATGGGTACCACAGTAACTACCATCACACAACATGGGTACCACAGTGACTACCATCACACAACATGGGTACCACAGTGACTACCATCACACAACATGGGTACCACAGTGACTACCATCACACAACATGGGTACCACAGTGACTACCATCACACAACATGGGTACCACAGTGACTACCATCACACAACATGGGTACCACAGTGACTACCATCACACAACATGGGTACCACAGTGACTACCATCACACAACATGGGTACCACAGTGACTACCATCACACAACATGGGTACCACAGTCACTACCATCACACAACATGGGTACCACAGTGACTACCATCACGCAACATGGGTACCACAGTCACTACCTTCACACAACATGGGTACCACAGTGACTACCATCACACAACATGGGTACCACAGTGACTACCATCACACAACATGGGTACCACAGTCACTACCATCACACAACATGGGTACCACAGTGAGTACCATCACACATGGGTACCACAGTGACTAACATCACACATGGGTACCACAGTGACTACCATCACACAACATGGGTACCACAGTCACTACCATCACACAACATGGGTACCACAGTGACTACCATCACACAACATGGGTACCACAGTGACTACCATCACACAACATGGGTACCACAGTGACTACCATCACACAACATGGGTACCACAGTGACTACCATCACACAACATGGGTACCACAGTCACTACCATCACACAACATGGGTACCACAGTGACTACCATCACACAACATGGGTACCACAGTCACTACCATCACACAACATGGGTACCACAGTCACTACCATCACACAACATGGGTACCACAGTGACTACCATCACACAACATGGGTACCACAGTGACTACCATCACACAACATGGGTACCACAGTGACTACCATCACACAACATGGGTACCACAGTGACTACCATCACACAACATGGGTACCACAGTGACTACCATCACACAACATGGGTACCACAGTGACTACCATCACACAACATGGGTACCACAGTCACTACCATCACACAACATGGGTACCACAGTGACTACCATCACACAACATGGGTACCACAGTGACTACCATCACACAACATGGGTACCACAGTCACTACCATCACACAACATGGGTACCACAGTCACTACCATCACACAACATGGGTACCACAGTCACTACCATCACACAACATGGGTACCACAGTGACTACCATCACACAACATGGGTACCACAGTGACTACCATCACACAACATGGGTACCACAGTGACTACCATCACACAACATGGGTACCACAGTGACTACCATCACACAACATGGGTACCACAGTCACTACCATCACACAACATGGGTACCACAGTGACTACCATCACACAACATGGGTACCACAGTCACTACCATCACACAACATGGGTACCACAGTCACTACCATCACACAACATGGGTACCACAGTGACTACCATCACACAACATGGGTACCACAGTGACTACCATCACACAACATGGGTACCACAGTCACTACCATCACACAACATGGGTACCACAGTCACTACCATCACACAACATGGGTACCACAGTAACTACCATCACACAACATGGGTACCACAGTCACTACCATCACACAACATGGGTACCACAGTCACTACCATCACACAACATGGGTACCACAGTCACTACCATCACACAACATGGGTACCACAGTGACTACCATCACACAACATGGGTACCACAGTGACTACCATCACACAACATGGGTACCACAGTGACTACCATCACACAACATGGGTACCACAGTGACTACCATCACACAACATGGGTACCACAGTGACTACCATCACACAACATGGGTACCACAGTCACTACCATCACACAACATGGGTACCACAGTCACTACCATCAGGTGTAATTAAGAAAATATTTTATATATATTTTAATAATAATAATAATAATAATAATAATAATAATAATAATAATAATAATAATAATAATCATAATAATAATTTAACAATAGATTTAAACAATAGTCATCTAGACCAAAATTCGAGGACCAGCCTCTTTTGACTCCACAATAATTTTGCCGCCAAATTTTTGCCGCCAAAATTTTACCGCCAAAATTTTGCCGCCAAATTTATACTTGAACTCTGAAGAAATCATTGTAGATGATGAGTTATGTTGGTATGTTGTACTATGTTGATATGTTGGGCTATGTTGTGCTATGTTGATATGTTGGGCTATGTTGTACTATGTTGATATGTTGGGCTATGTTGATATGAGAGGCTATGTTGTGATATGTTGATATGTTGGGCTATGTTGTACTATGTTGATATGTTGTGCTATGTTGATATGTTGTGCTATGTTGATATGTTGGGATATGTTGATATGTTGGGCTATGTTGTACTATGTTGATATGTTGGGCTATGTTGTGCTATGGTGATATGTTGGGCTATGTTGACATGTTGGGCAATGTTGGGCTACGTTGATATGTTGGGCTATGTTGTACTATGTTGATATGTTGGGCTATGTTGTACTACGTTGATATGCTTGGCTATGTTGTACTATGTTGATATGTTGGGCTATGTTGGGCTACGTTGATATGTTGGGCTATGTTGTACTATGTTGATATGTTGGACTATGTTGTACTACGTTGATATGTTGGGCTATGTTGTACTATGTTGATATGTTGGGCTATGTTAATCTATGTTGATATGTTGGGCTATGTTGATATGAGGGGCTATGTTGTGCTATGTTGATATGTTGGGCTATGTTGTACTGTGTTGATATGTTGGGCTATGTTGTGCTATGGTGATATGTTGGGCTATGTTGTACTACGTTGATATGTTCGGCTATGTTGTACTATGTTGATATGTTTGGCTATATTAATCTATGTTGATATGTTGGGCTATGTTAATATGTTGTGCTATGTTGTGCTACGTTAATATGCTGGGCAATGTTGTGCTATGTTATGTTGGGCTATATTCTGCTATGTTGATATGTTGGCTTATGTTGTGCTGTTATGTTGGGCTATGTTGATATGTTGTACTATGTTGATATGTGGGGCTATGTTGTGTTATGTTGATGTGTGGTGCTATGTTGTGCTATGGTGATATGTTGGGCTATGTTGTGCTATACTGGGCTGTTATGTTGTGCTATGTTGATATGTTGGGCTATGTTGTGCTATGTTGATATGTTGGGCTATATTGTGCTATACTGGGCTATGTTATGTTATATTGTGCTTTGTTTACATGTGCTATGTTGATATGTTGTTACTATGTTGTGCTATGTTGTGCTATGGTGTGCTATGTTGTGCTATGGTGTGCTATGTTGTGCTATGGTGTGCTATGTTGTGCTATGGTGTGCTATGTTGTACTATGGTGTACTATGTTGCACTATGGTGTACTATGTTGTGCTATGGTGTGCTATGTTGTGCTATGGTGTGCTATGTTGTGCTATGGTGTGCTATGTTGTACTATGGTGTACTATGTTGCACTATGGTGTACTATGTTGTGATATGGTGTGCTATGTTGTGCTATGGTGTGCTATGTTGTGTTATGGTGTGCTATGTTGTACTATGGTGTACTATGTTGCACTTTGGTGTACTATGTTGTGCTATGACGTGCTATGTTGTGCTATGTTGTACTATGTTGTACTATGTTGTGCTATGGTGTGCTATGTTGTACTATGTTGTGCTATGTTGTACTATGTTGTACTATGTTGTACTATGGTGTGCTATGTTGTGCTATGGTGTGCTATGTTGTGCTATGGTGTGCTATGTTGTACTATGGTGTGCTATGTTGTGCTATGTTGTGCTATGTTGTACTATGTTGTACTATGCTATGCTATGTTGTGCTATGTTGTACTATGGTGTGCTATGTTGTACTATGTTGTACTATGTTGTGCTATGTTGTACTATGTTGTACTATGGTGTGCTATGTTGTACTGTGTTGTACTATGTTGTGCTATGTTGTACTATGTTGTGCTATGTTGTGCTATGTTGTACTATGTTGTGCTATGTTGTACTATGTTGTGCTATGTTGTACTATGTTGTACTATGTTGTGCTATGTTGTACTATGTTGTGCTATGTTGTGCTATGTTGTACTATGTTGTGCTATGTTGTACTATGTTGTACTATGTTGTGCTATGTACTATGTTGTGCTATGTTGTACTATGTTGTGCTATGCTGTGCTATGTTGTACTATGTTGTACTATGTTGTGCTATGTTGTGCTATGGTGTGCTATGTTGTGCTATGTTGTACTATGGTGTGTTATGTTGTGCTATGTTGTACTGTGGTGTGGTATGTTGTGCTATGTTGTACTATGGTGTGTTATGTTGTACTATGGTGTGCTATGTTGTGCTATGTTGTACTATGGTGTGTTATGTTGTACTATGGTGTGCTATGTTGTGCTATGGTGTGCTACAATGTGCTATGTTGTACTATGGTGTGCTATGTTGTGCTATGCTGTACTATGGTGTGCTACAATGTGCTATGTTGTACTATGGTGTGCTATGTTGTGCTATGTTGTACTATGGTGTGCTATGTTGTGCTATGTTGTACTATGGTGTGTTATGTTGTACTATGGTGTGTTATGTTGTACTATGGTGTGCTACAATGTGCTATGTTGTACTATGGTGTGCTATGTTGTACTATGGTATGCTACAATGTGCTATGTTGTACTATGGTGTGCTATGTTGTGCTATGCTGTACTATGGTGTGCTATGTTGTGCTATGTTGTGCTATGGTGTGCTATGTTGTGCTATGTTGTACTGTGATGTGCTATGTTGTGCTATGTTGTACTATGGTGTGTTATGTTGTACTATGGTGTGCTATGTTGAGCTATGTTGTACTATGGTGTGCTATGTTGTGCTATGTTGTGCTATGTTGTACTATGTTGTGCTATGCTATGCTATGTTGTGCTATGTTGTACTATGGTGTGCTATGTTGTACTATGTTGTACTATGTTGTGCTATGTTGTGCTATGTTGTACTATGTTGTACTATGGTGTGCTATGTTGTACTGTGTTGTACTATGTTGTGCTATGTTGTACTATGTTGTGCTATGTTGTGCTATGTTGTAATATGTTGTGCTATGTTGTACTATGTTGTGCTATGTTGTACTATGTTGTACTATGTTGTGCTATTTTGTACTATGTTGTGCTATGTTGTACTATGTTGTGCTATGTTGTGCTATGTTGTACTATGTTGTACTATGTTGTGCTATGTACTATGTTGTGCTATGTTGTACTATGTTGTGCTATGCTGTGCTATGTTGTACTATGTTGTACTATGTTGTGCTATGTTGTGCTATGGTGTGCTATGTTGTGCTATGTTGTACTATGGTGTGTTATGTTGTGCTATGTTGTACTGTGGTGTGGTATGTTGTGCTATGTTGTACTATGGTGTGTTATGTTGTACTATGGTGTGCTATGTTGTGCTATGTTGTACTATGGTGTGTTATGTTGTACTATGGTGTGCTATGTTGTGCTATGGTGTGCTACAATGTGCTATGTTGTACTATGGTGTGCTATGTTGTGCTATGCTGTACTATGGTGTGCTACAATGTGCTATGTTGTACTATGGTGTGCTATGTTGTGCTATGTTGTACTATGGTGTGCTATGTTGTGCTATGTTGTACTATGGTGTGTTATGTTGTACTATGGTGTGTTATGTTGTACTATGGTGTGCTACAATGTGCTATGTTGTACTATGGTGTGCTATGTTGTACTATGGTATGCTACAATGTGCTATGTTGTACTATGGTGTGCTATGTTGTGCTATGCTGTACTATGGTGTGCTATGTTGTGCTATGTTGTGCTATGGTGTGCTATGTTGTGCTATGTTGTACTGTGATGTGCTATGTTGTGCTATGTTGTACTATGGTGTGTTATGTTGTACTATGGTGTGCTATGTTGAGCTATGTTGTACTATGGTGTGCTATGTTGTGCTATGTTGTGCTATGGTGTGCTATGTTGTGCTATGTTGTACTGTGGTGTGCTATGTTGTGCTATGTTGTACTATGGTGTGTTATGTTGTACTATGGTGTGCTATGTTGTGCTATGTTGTACTATGGTGTGCTATGTTGTGCTATGTTGTACTATGGTGTGCTATGTTGTGCTATATTTTACTATGTTGGGCTATATTTTTCTCCACTTGCTCTTGGGTTCTCTTCTTGTTCTCCACTTGTTCTTCAGTTCTCTTCTTGTTCTCCACTTGTTCTTCAGTTCTCTTCTTGTTCTCCACTTGCTCTTGAGTTCTCTTCCTGTTCTCCACTTGTTCTTCAGTTCTCTTCTTGTTCTCCACTTGCTCTTGAGTTCTCTTCTTGTTCTCCACTTGTTCTTCAGTTCTCTTCTTGTTCTCCACTTGTTCTTCAGTTCTCTTCTTGTTCTCCAGTTCAGCTGTTCTACTTTACCTGTTATAACATATACAAAATTAAACTCGATTCTGAATATAAAAACGGTATACTATACCGTCAGATTTATAAGACAAATATGTGAGTTACGTATCTTTATTCCGAAACGTTTCGCTCTTCAGGAGCGTGATAAAGCTCCTGAAGAGCGAAACGTTGCCACAATAAAATGTCACATTAGTTACACTTGTGTCCTTTTACTTAACATATTATCGGTAATTCTTCAGTCGAGTACAAAGGAGTTAGCAGAAGACGAAATCATCAGTCCATCAGCCTTGAAGACGTAGGTTTGAGGTGATCAGTCCTTCAGTCTGGAACAATATGAAATTGAAGCAACAGTATGGAGGCTTATGTACTGTCAGAGGTGAGGTGCAGTCCACTAGTAGAAGACAATGTAATCACTCAGAAGTCAGGTCAGTCTCAAATCCATCTATTCTCACTTGAAAAAAGTCGTGTTGTAGTGTCAGTGCAACACAACGGTATCTTGGTACAGAGAACACCAACACAACGGTATCTTGGTACAGAGAACACCAACACAACGGTATCTTGGTACAGACAACACCAACACAACGGTATCTTGGTACAGAGAACACCAACACAACGGTATCTTGGTACAGACAACACCAACACAACGGTATCTTGGTACAGAGAACATCAACACAACGGTATCTTGGTACAGACAACACCAACACAACGGTATCTTGGTACAGAGAACACCAACACAACGGTATCTTGGTACAGACAACACCAACACAACGGTATCTTGGTACAGAGAACACCAACACAACGGTATCTTGGTACAGACAACACCAACACAACGGTATCTTGGTACAGAGAACACCAACACAACGGTATCTTGGTACAGAGAACACCAACACAACGGTATCTTGGTACAGAGAACACCAACACAACGGTATCTTGGTACAGACAACACCAACACAACGGTATCTTGGTACAGACAACACCAACACAACGGTATCTTGGTACAGAGAACACCGTGGACAACTTTCTCAAGTAGAATGACTAGATGTGAGACTGACCTGTCATCTCAGTGATTACATTCTTCTTCTAGTGGACTGCGCCTCACCTCTGACAGTACGTAAGTCTCCATACTGTTGCTTTAACTTCACATTGTTCCAGACTGAGGGACTGATCACCTCAAAACTTCGTCTTCAAGGCTGATGGACTGATTACATCGTCTTCTGCTGCCTCCTCTGTACTTGACTGAAGAAGTCTACTGTGAAGGCGAATGGTGGAATGATGATGTAAAGAGAGTAGTAAGGGAGAAAAAGTTAGCATATGAGAAGTTTTTACAAAGTAGAAGTGATGCAAGGAGGGAAGAGTATATGGAGAAAAAGAGAGAGGTTAAGAGAGTGGTGAAGCAATGTAAAAAGAGAGCAAATGAGAGAGTGGGTGAGATGTTATCAACAAATTTTGTTGAAAATAAGAAAAAGTTTTGGAGTGAGATTAACAAGTTAAGAAAGCCTAGAGAACAAATGGATTTGTCAGTTAAAAATAGGAGAGGAGAGTTATTAAATGGAGAGTTAGAGGTATTGGGAAGATGGAGGGAATATTTTGAGGAATTGTTAAATGTTGATGAAGATAGGGAAGCTGTGATTTCGTGTATAGGGCAAGGAGGAATAACATCTTGTAGGAGTGAGGAAGAGCCAGTTGTGAGTGTGGGGGAAGTTCGTGAGGCAGTAGGTAAAATGAAAGGGGGTAAGGCAGCCGGGATTGATGGGATAAAGATAGAAATGTTAAAAGCAGGTGGGGATATAGTTTTGGAGTGGTTGGTGCAATTATTTAATAAATGTATGGAAGAGG
Organism: Cherax quadricarinatus; assembly: GCF_038502225.1. Classification (NCBI taxonomy): domain Eukaryota; kingdom Metazoa; phylum Arthropoda; class Malacostraca; order Decapoda; family Parastacidae; genus Cherax; species Cherax quadricarinatus. The sequence continues at coordinate 512,251 of NC_091379.1, read as the reverse complement.
GTAAGGTACCTAGGGATTGGCAGAGAGCATGCATAGTTCCTTTGTATAAAGGCAAAGGGGATAAAAGAGAGTGCAAAAATTATAGGGGGATAAGTCTGTTGAGTGTACCTGGTAAAGTGTATGGTAGAGTTATAATTGAAAGAATTAAGAGTAAGACGGAGAATAGGATAGCAGATGAACAAGGAGGCTTTAGGAAAGGTAGGGGGTGTGTGGACCAGGTGTTTACAGTGAAACATATAAGTGAACAGTATTTAGATAAGGCTAAAGAGGTCTTTGTGGCATTTATGGATTTGGAAAAGGCGTATGACAGGGTGGATAGGGGGGCAATGTGGCAGATGTTGCAAGTGTATGGTGTAGGAGGTAGGTTACTGAAAGCAGTGAAGAGTTTTTACGAGGATAGTGAGGCTCAAGTTAGAGTATGTAGGAAAGAGGGAAATTTTTTCCCAGTAAAAGTAGGCCTTAGACAAGGATGTGTGATGTCACCGTGGTTGTTTAATATATTTATAGATGGGGTTGTAAGAGAAGTAAATGCGAGGGTCTTGGCAAGAGGCGTGGAGTTAAAAGATAAAGAATCACACACAAAGTGGGAGTTGTCACAGCTGCTCTTTGCTGATGACACTGTGCTCTTGGGAGATTCTGAAGAGAAGCTGCAGAGATTGGTGGATGAATTTGGTAGGGTGTGCAAAAGAAGAAAATTAAAGGTGAATACAGGAAAGAGTAAGGTTATGAGGATAACAAAAAGATTAGGTGATGAAAGATTGAATATCAGATTGGAGGGAGAGAGTATGGAGGAGGTGAACGTATTCAGATATTTGGGAGTGGACGTGTCAGCGGATGGGTCTATGAAAGATGAGGTGAATCATAGAATTGATGAGGGAAAAAGAGTGAGTGGTGCACTTAGGAGTCTGTGGAGACAAAGAACTTTGTCCTTGGAGGCAAAGAGGGGAATGTATGAGAGTATAGTTTTACCAACGCTCTTATATGGGTGTGAAGCGTGGGTGATGAATGTTGCAGCGAGGAGAAGGCTGGAGGCAGTGGAGATGTCATGTCTGAGGGCAATGTGTGGTGTGAATATAATGCAGAGAATTCGTAGTTTGGAAGTTAGGAGGAGGTGCGGGATTACCAAAACTGTTGTCCAGAGGGCTGAGGAAGGGTTGTTGAGGTGGTTCGGACATGTAGAGAGAATGGAGCGAAACAGAATGACTTCAAGAGTGTATCAGTCTGTAGTGGAAGGAAGGCGGGGTAGGGGTCGGCCTAGGAAGGGTTGGAGGGAGGGGGTAAAGGAGGTTTTGTGTGCGAGGGGCTTGGACTTCCAGCAGGCATGCGTGAGCGTGTTTGATAGGAGTGAATGGAGACAAATGGTTTTTAATACTTGACGTGCTGTTGGAGTGTGAGCAAAGTAACATTTATGAAGGGATTCAGGGAAACCGGCAGGCCGGACTTGAGTCCTGGAGATGGGAAGTACAGTGCCTGCACTCTGAAGGAGGGGTGTTAATGTTGCAGTTTAAAAACTGTAGTGTAAAGCACCCTTCTGGCAAGACAGTGATGGAGTGAATGATGGTGAAAGTTTTTCTTTTTCGGGCCACCCTGCCTTGGTGGGAATCGGCCAGTGTGATAATAGAATAGAAATAGAACTGTTGCATATGTATCTTATTTATCAAAATCCATTCAATTATTATTTTTATTATCAACGAGAAATTAAAATGGAAGATAATAATAATAATAATAATAATAATAATAATAATAATAATAATAATAATAATAATAATAATAATAATAATAATAATAATAATTAATAATAATAATAATAATAATAATAATAATAATAATAATAATAATATTTTTGAAACAAATGATGTTTCAGGGATCTTTTAGATAACTTACCATCCCCAGCCCAGACCAGCCAGAGCAAATGGTCCGGCTAGACCATACAGTCCACCCATGTTGTAGTAACCGCCTCTCACTCCGTACAGACTACCAAGACCGTAGGTACTGTATCCGTACATGCTGAAATAAGGTGAAAGTTTAGGAAGCAGGTTCATGTAAGCAGGTACTTTGTGTAGATAGGTATTTGTGTGTGCGTGGGAAGGTACGTGTGTGTAAGTAGGTACTCGTGTGTGGGTAGGTACAATCAATATGATTTCTCTCATGAACGACCCTCCAAAACTATGTCAGTATGAAAGTTAAGACACATGTACAATATCTGGATATCTTTATTGTAGACGTTTCGCCATCCAGTGGCTTTATCAATACAGATTCTAGGACATAATTAGAAGACAATAGAACTATACACAAAAGATGAGGTAATCAGTCCCTCAGCCTTGGAGTTAGTGTTCACAGCATCGTGGTGGAGGAGAATCTGGAGCAAAGGCAAGAAGACTGGCGGTTATACTGTATAGGCGTCAGTGGATAGGGACGGGCAGCAGACGAGGACATAGTCACTGGTAGGCGGGATTCCCCAGTGGAAGTAGGTCCTACCCAAAGGGATGAGTTAGTTGTAGCAGCCGTGAAGAGGACATCTACAAGACCTTCACGGCCGGTGATCTGGTGGCTAAAGCTCCCGCTTCACACACGGAGGGCCCGGGTTCGATTCCCGGCGGGTGGAAATTCCGACACGTTTCCTTACACCTGTTGTCCTGTTCACTTAGCAGCAAATAGGTACCTGGGTGTTAGTCGACTGGTGTGGGTCGCATCCTGGGGGACAAGATTAAGGACCCCAATGGAAATAAGTTAGACAGTCCTCGATGACGCACTGACTTTCTTGGGTTATCCTGGGTGGCTAACCCTCCGGGGTTAAAAATCCGAACGAAATCTTATCTTATCTTATCTTCTTATCCCTTTGGGTAGGACCTACTTCCACTGGGGAATCCCGCCTACCAGTGACTATGCCCTCGTCTGCTGCCCGTCCCTATCCACTGACGCCTATATAACCGCCAGTCTTCTTGCCTTTGTTCTGTTCTGTTTTGCTCCAGATTCTCCTCCACCACGATGCTGTGAACACTAACTCCAAGGCTGAGGGACTGATTACCTCATCTTTTGTGTATAGTTCTATTGTCTTCTAATTATGTCCTAGAATCTGTATTGATAAAGTCACTGGATGGCGAAACGTCTACAATAAAGATATCCAGATGTACATGTGTCTTAACTTTCATATTGTCGGTATTTTATACATTTCTTGCACAATATGTCAGTATATGAAAAAAAATATGTGACATAATCCTAACTCCACTGGACTTTGAAAAAGCCATTGACAACATGACCATGCACTCATGGCCATGAGTACATATCTATGAGCTCGTGGTCATGCACTCTGTCCCAGGTCCAGACTCGTGGAACTCTGTGTTCATCGTGAACTACAAGAAACGCTTTTTTGTACTTTATGTGTGCTATGAAGACGGAGTCCGAACATGGGTGTCAACATGACTCACGAAACTGTATTGACACGATTGCAAACACACCATACCTGTGGTGTATAAATATACCTAGTTGGATGAATCTTATTGTAACCAGTTGGCCCAGTGTCTAACGCGTCGGTCTGGAGTTTTATGACTCTCTGATCGCGGGTTCTAACCCCACCCGTGGGATGGTTTATGGGTGTCAACCCACAGTAGTAGTAGTAATGTTAGCAGTAGTAGTAGTAGAAAAGGAAAACATTAATAGTGGTAGATGTTGCAAATTTTTATGGATGGAATTTGGAAAGAGTAAGATAATGAGGGTAACAAACAAGTTAGATAACGAAAGATTGGATAAGAGACTGAAAAAAGGAGTATAGAGGAAGTGAATGTGTTAAGATATTAGGGAGTGAACTTATCAGTGGGTGGGTCTACGAAAGCCCAGGTGAATCATAGAATTAATGGAAGAAAAAGATGAGTGGTCACTGAGGCATCTGTCAACACAAAGAACGTTATCCATGGAAGCAAAAATGGGAATGTATGAGAGTATAGTGATACCAACACTTTTATGAGTGTGAAACATGGGTTTTTAACGTTGCAGTTGTGAGGAGGCTGAAGGCGGTGGAGATGACGTGTCTGAGGGCAGTGTGTGGTGTAAATATTATGCAGAGAAATCGTAGCTTTCAGATTAAAAGGAGTTGCTGGGTTACCAAGAATATAATTGAGAAGGTTGGGTAAGGATTGTTGAGGTGAGTTGGACAAGTAGAATGGCTGGAGTGGACAGAGCTCTGTGTAGGTTGTAATAAATCCTTACTGTACCCCAGATATTAAAATAAAGCTTCGCTGTGCCAAGGGCATCACTCTACCATGCCAGGGAGAAAGCACAGATCTTACACAACCACCCCAATGGTAACAAAACAACGACCCAATGGTAACAAAACAACGACCCTAATGAAAATAAGTCAAGGACCCCAATGGAAATAAGTCAAGGACCCCAATGGAAATAAGTCAGTCTGACTGACTTTTTCTGGGTTATCCTACAGAGTGATTTACATTGTGTATGATAATTATACTTACCTGTACCTGTACCTAAATTAACTTATTAACTCACCTTCCGTAATGGCTTCTGAAACCCAGTCCGCCCAACCCAGGTACACCCAGACCCAGTCCTCCAAAGCCAAGTCCGCCCAAGCCAAGTCCGCCCAAGCCTAGTCCACCCAGTCCAATCCCGAAGAATGGCTCAGCTTTAGCTTCAGCTTCAGGCTTGGCGACAGCTTCTGGTAGAGCTGCAGCTTGAAGTAAGCTGACCAGACAAGATATCACAGTCAGCGCCATCTGTTGAGGGCAAGAATCACTCTTTATTATTATTGCTAAGAGGCTTTTAATCTAAGGAATTGGAACTGTGGTCTTCTCTGAGTCCAGCGACTGATTACCTCTCATCAGGGTTTAGCGCTTCCTCTCACATAAATGATAATAACTGACTTAATAATTTGTTTGTATAGTTATACACTTATATTCTGTTATATACTGTTATACACTGTTATATACTGTTATACACTGTTATACACTGTTATACACTGTTATACACTCTTATACACTGTTATACAGACACAGTCACACAGTTATACTGACAGTTATACACTGTTATAGTCATACTGTTATACACTGTTATACAAGAACATTTAAGGAAGAACAGAGGTCTTGTTCACCAGTTTCAAAATTGTTCAGTTTTTAGCTGAGCTGGAAATTGAAATTGATCAAATGTTGAAAGCAAGAGAGACACGGTAACCCCCCCCAGGCCTGTGTGTGTGTGTGTGTGTGTGTGTGTGTGTGTATGTGTGTGTGTGTGTGATTTCTGTTTTACACAAATACACACAAAAAACAAGAGAGAGAGAGAGAGAGAGAGATGGGTAGACTGTAAGGATGCTTTCGATACAATAGCACACACTAGAGACTGGTTGAAAAGTTAGAGGAACAAGCAGGAATAACAGGGAAAGTACCGCAATGGATCAGGGAATACCTGACAGAAATGATACAAAGATACTAGGTGACGAGGTGTCAGAGTGGGTGCATGTGACTAGGGGGGTTCCACAAGGGTCAGTCCTACGTCCGGTGCTGTTCCTGGTATATATGAATGGCATGACGGAAAGGGTAGAGTCAGAGGTGTCCTTGTTGGCAGACGATGTGAAACTAATGCGAAGAATTCAGTCGGATGAGGATCAGGCAGGACTACAAAGCGATCTGGACAGGCTGCAAGCCTGGTCCAGAAACTGGCTCCTGGAGTTTAACCTTACCAAGTGCAAAGTTATGAAGCTTGAGGAAGGTCAACGAAGACCGCAGACAGAGTACAGGCTTGGGGTCCAAAGACTCCAAACCTCAGTCAAGGAAAAGGATCTTGGGGTGAGTATAATACCGAAGACATCGCCTGAGGCACACATTAACTAGATAACTGCTGCAGCATATGGGCGTCTGGCAAACCTGAGAATAGCGTTCCGATATCTCAGTAAGGAATCGTTCAAGATTCTGTACACTGTGTACGTCAGATCCATACTGGAGTATGCAGCACCAGCTTGAAACCCACACCTGGACAAGCATGTCAAGAAATTAGAGAAAGTGCAAAGGTTTGCAACAAGGCTAGTTCCAGAGGAAAGGGAAATGTCCTACGAGGAAGGATTAAGGGAAATCGGCCTGACGACACTAGAGGACAGGAGGGTCAGGGGAGACATGATAACGACATACAAAATACTGCATGGAATAGACAAGGTGGACAGAGACAGGATGTTCCAGAGATGGGACACAGAAACAAGGAGTCACAAATGGAAGCTGAAGACTCAGATGAGTCAAAGGGATGTTAGGAAGTATTTCTTCAGCCACAGAGTTGTTAGGAAGTGGAATAGTCTGGCAAGCGATATAATGGAGGCAGGAACCATACATAGTTTTAAAATGAGGTATGATAAAGCTCATGGAGCAGGGAGAGAGTGACCTAGTAACGACCAGTGAAGAGGCTGGCCCAGGAGCTGTGACTCGATCCCTGCAACCACAAATATTTGAGTACACACACACACGCACATACCACAGTAAACAGGTGATATCACAATATGCAAAATAACCACAATAAAAAATAGTGAATTTTCAAGAACTTTCGTGACTTCTCACATCATCAAGGCACTGTAAAAATAGCAGAACAAGAGGGTGAGATATCACCTCACACACGACCTGACGCCTGACCCAGCACGCCCACCATCACTATTTTTGTAAAACTTACACACAGTACACAATATACAATGTAAATTACTCTTATTACTTGCCAGGACACGCAGGAGAAACATCCTGGAGGTTTTGGCGAGAACCACAAGAAAGGTTATGGCGAGAACCACAAGAAAGGTTATGGCGGGAACTACAGAGGTTATGGCGGGAACTACAGAGGTTATGGCGGGAACTACAGAGGTTATGGCGGGAACTACAGAGGTTATGGCGGGAACTACAGAGGTTATGGCGGGAACTACAGAGGTTATGGCGGGAACTACAGAGGTTATGGCGGGAACTACAGAGGTTATGGCGGGAACTACAGAGGTTATGGCGGGAACTACAGAGGTTATGGCGGGAACTACAGAGGTTATGGCGGGAACTACAGAGGTTATGGCGGGAACTACAGAGGTTACAGCGGGAACCACAAGAGAGTTTATGGTGGGAGGTGTTGTTGGGAAGAAGTTGTGGCGGGAAGTTAGTAAGAGAGAGAGAGAGACAGTGCTTTATATATGTATCTTACCTCCCTCACCTGACACATTATTATTCTCTTACTTTCTTTATCACCTTCACTTTCACCTGTGACTTCCTCAGACTGGTGACAAGACTTGTGTCTGCTGTAGTTACCACTGGTGGGTCGAGGCTGCTGTACCTCCTGTGTCTGCTGTAGTTACCACTGGTGGGTCGAGGCTGCTGTACCTACTGTGTCTGCTGTAGTTACCACTGGTGGGTCGAGGCTGCTGTACCTACTGCGTCTGCTGTAGTTACCACTGATGATTCGAGGCTGCTGTACCTCCTGCGTCTGCTGTAGTTACTACTGTTGGGTCGAGGCTGCTGTACCTCCTGCGTCTGCTGTAGTTACTACTGTTGGGTCGAGGCTGCTGTACCTACTGCGTCTGCTGTAGTTACCACTGATGATTCGAGGCTGCTGTACCTACTGCGTCTGCTGTAGTTACTACTGGTGGGTCGAGGCTGCTGTACCTACTGCGTCTGCTGTAGTTACCACTGATGATTCGAGGCTGCTGTACCTCCTGCGTCTGCTGTAGTTACTACTGTTGGGTCGAGGCTGCTGTACCTCCTGCGTCTGCTGTAGTTACTACTGTTGGGTCGAGGCTGCTGTACCTACTGCGTCTGCTGTAGTTACCACTGATGATTCGAGGCTGCTGTACCTCCTGTGTCTGCTGTAGTTACCACTGATGATTCGAGGCTGCTCTACCTCCTGTGTCTGCTGTAGTTACTACTGTTGGGTCGAGGCTGCTGTACCTCCTGTGTCTGCTGTAGTTACCACTGATGATTCGAGGCTGTTGTATCTCCTGTGTCTGCTGTAGTTACCACTGATGATTCGAGGCTGTTGTATCTCCTGTGTCTGCTGTAGTTACCACTGATGATTCGAGGCTGTTGTATCTCCTGTGTCTGCTGTAGTTACCACTGATGATTCGAGGCTGTTGTACCTCCTGTGTCTGCTGTAGTTACCACTGATGATTCGAGGCTGCTCTACCTCATGTGTCTGCTGTAGTTACTACTGTTGGGTCGAGGATGCTGCACCTCCTGTGTCTGCTGTAGTTACCACTGGTGGGTCGAGGCTGTTGTATCTCCTGTGTCTGCTGTAGTTACCACTGATGATTCGAGGCTGTTGTATCTCCTGTGTCTGCTGTAGTTACCACTGATGATTCGAGGCTGTTGTATCTCCTGTGTCTGCTGTAGTTACCACTGATGATTCGAGGCTGTTGTACCTCCTGTGTCTGCTGTAGTTACCACTGATGATTCGAGGCTGCTCTACCTCATGTGTCTGCTGTAGTTACTACTGTTGGGTCGAGGATGCTGCACCTCCTGTGTCTGCTGTAGTTACCACTGGTGGGTCGAGGCTGCTCTACCTCTTGTGTCTGCTGTAGTTACCACTGGTAATTCGAGGCTGCTCTACCTCCTGTGTCTGCTGTAGTTACCACTGGTGGGTCATAATGTGAAGAATTACAAAATATGGGGTAATCAGTCCCGTCAAGACTACGGTGCTCCTCACCAACTCCAAGACTGAGGTACTGATTACCTCATCTTCTGTATAAAATTCTTCACATTATGTCCTTGTATTGTACTGATAAAGTTACTGGATGGCGAAACGTCTACAAGTAAAGACATCCAGATGTGGTACATGTCTATTATTCTTTATCTTGACGGTAATGTACAAAGTTGCTGTCGTTCTTAACTAGGGAGGTGGAAACAAGAACAGATGCAGCCCTACCAGAAGACTCCTGCTGGAGGTTGCAACAAGAACAGATGCAGCCCTGCTAGAAGACTCCTGCTGGAGGTTGCAACAAGAACAGATGCAGCCCTGCTAGAAGACTCCTGCTGGAGGTTGCAACAAGAACAGATGCAGCCCTGCTAGAAGACTCCTGCTGGAGGTTGCAACAAGAACAGATGCAGCCCTGCCAGAAGACTCCTGCTGGAGGTGGCAACAAGAACAGATGCAGTCCTGCTAGAAGACTCCTGCTCGAGGTTGCAACAAGAACAGATGCAGCCCTGCTAGAAGACTCCTGCTGGAGGTTGCAACAAGAACAGATGCAGCCCTGCTAGAAGACTCCTGCTGGAGGTTGCAACAAGAACAGATGCAGCCCTGCCAGAAGACTCCTGCTGGAGGTGGCAACAAGAACAGATGCAGTCCTGCCAGGAGACTCCTGCTGGATGTGGCAACAAGAACAGATGCAGCCCTGCCAGAAGACTCCTGCTGGAGGTGGCAACAAGAACAGATGCAGCCCTGCCAGAAGACTCCTGCTGGAGGTGGCAACAAGAACAGATGCAGCCCTGCCAGAAGACTCCTGCTGGAGGTGGCAACAAGAACAGATGCAGCCCTGCCAGAAGACTCCTGCTGGAGGTGGCAACAAGAACAGATGCAGCCCTGCCAGAAGACTCCTGCTGGAGGTGGCAACAAGAACAGATGCAGCCCTGCCAGAAGACTCCTGCTGGAGGTGGCAACAAGAACAGATGCAGCCCTGCCAGAAGACTCCTGCTGGAGGTGGCAACAAGAACAGATGCAGCCCTGCCAGAAGACTCCTGCTGGAGGTGGCAACAAGAACAGATGCAGCCCTGCCAGAAGACTCCTGCTGGAGGTGGCAACAAGAGCAGATGCAGCCCTGCCAGAAGACTCCTGCTGGAGGTTGCAACAAGAGCAGATGCAGCCCTGCCAGAAGACTCCTGCTGGAGGTGGCAGCAAGAGCAGATGCAGCCCTGCCAGAAGACTTCTGCTGGAGGTGGCAACAAGAGCAGATGCAGCCTTGCCAGAAGACTCCTGCTGGAGGTGGCAACAAGAGCAGATGCAGCCTTGCCAGAAGACTCCTGCTGGAGGTGGCAACAAGAGCAGATGCAGCCCTGCCAGAAGACTCCTGCTGGAGGTGGCAACAAGAGCAGATGCAGCCCTGCCAGAAGACTCCTGCTGGAGGTGGCAACAAGAGCAGATGCAGCCTTGCCAGAAGACTCCTGCTGGAGGTGGCAACAAGAGCAGATGCAGCCCTGCCAGAAGACTCCTGCTGGAGGTGGCAACAAGAGCAGATGCAGCCTTGCCAGAAGACTCGTGCTGGAGGTGGCAACAAGAGCAGATGCAGCCCTGCCAGAAGACTCCTGCTGGAGGTGGCAACAAGAGCAGATGCAGCCCTGCCAGAAGACTCCTGCTGGAGGTGGCAACAAGAGCAGATGCAGCCCTGCCAGAAGACTCCTGCTGGAGGTGGCAACAAGAGCAGATGCAGCCCTGCCAGAAGACTCCTGCTGGAGGTGGCAACAAGAGCAGATGCAGCCCTGCCAGAAGACTTCTGCTGGATGTGGCAACAAGAGCAGATGCAGCCCTGCCAGAAGACTCCTGCTGGAGGTGGCAACAAGAGCAGATGCAGCCCTGCCAGAAGACTCCTGCTGGAGGTGGCAACAAGAACAGATGCAGCCCTGCCAGAAGACTCCTGCTGGAGGTGGCAACAAGAGCAGATGCAGCCCTGCCAGAAGACTCCTGCTGGAGGTGGCAACAAGAGCAGATGCAGCCCTGCCAGAAGACTCCTGCTGGAGGTGGCAACAAGAGCAGATGCAGCCCTGCCAGAAGACTCTTGCTGGAGGTGGCAACAAGAGCAGATGCAGCCCTGCCAGAAGACTCCTGCTGGAGGTGGCAACAAAAGCAGATGCAGCCCTGCCAGAAGACTCCTGCTGGAGGTGGCAACAAGAGCAGATGCAGCCCTGCCAGAAGACACCTGCTGGAGGTGGCAACAAGAGCAGATGCAGCCCTGCCAGAAGACTCCTGCTGGAGGTGGCAACAAGAGCAGATGCAGCCCTGACAGAAGACTCCTGCTGGAGGTGGCAACAAGAGCAGATGCAGCCCTGCCAGAAGACTCCTGCTGGAGGTGGCAACAAGAACAGATGCAGCCCTGCCAGAAGACTGCTGCTGGAGGTGGCAACAAGAACAGATGCAGCCCTGCCAGAAGACTTCTGCTGGAGGTGGCAACAAGAGCAGATGCAGCCCTGCCAGAAGACTTCTGCTGGAGGTGGCAACAAGAGCAGATGCAGCCCTGCCAGAAGACTCCTGCTGGAGGTGGCAACAAGAACAGATGCAGCCCTGCCAGAAGACTCCTGCTGGAGGTGGCAACAAGAGCAGATGCAGCCCTGCCAGAAGACTCCTGCTGGAGGTGGCAACAAGAGCAGATGCAGCCCAGCCAGAAGACTCCTGCTGGAGGTGGCAACAAGAGCAGATGCAGCCCTGCCAGAAGACTCCTGCTGGAGGTGGCAACAAGAGCAGATGCAGCCCTGCCAGAAGACTCCTGCTGGAGGTGGCAACAAGAACAGATGCAGCCCTGCCAGAAGACTCCTGCTGGAGGTGGCAACAAGAGCAGATGCAACCTTTCCAGAAGACTCCTGCTGGAGGTGGCAACAAGAGCAGATGCAGCCCTGCCAGAAGACTCCTGCTGGAGGTGGCAACAAGAACAGATGCAGCCTTGCCAGAAGACTTCTGCTGGAGGTGGCAACAAGAGCAGATGCAGCCCTGCCAGAAGACTCCTGCTGGAGGTGGCAACAAGAGCAGATGCAGCCTTGCCAGAAGACTCCTGCTGGAGGTGGCAACAAGAGCAGATGCAGCCCTGCCAGAAGACTCCTGCTGGAGGTGGCAACAAGAGCAGATGCAGCCCTGCCAGAAGACTCCTGCTGGAGGTGGCAACAAGAACAGATGCAGCCTTGCCAGAAGACTTCTGCTGGAGGTGGCAACCAGAGCAGATGCAACCTTGCCAGAAGACTCCTGCTGGAGGTGGCAACAAGAGCAGATGCAGCCTTGCCAGAAGACTCCTGCTGGAGGTGGCAACAAGAACAGATGCAGCCCTGCCAGAAGACTCCTGCTGGAGGTGGCAACAAGAACAGATGCAGCCCTGCCAGAAGACTCCTGCTGGAGGTGGCAACAAGAGCAGATGCAGTCCTGCCAGAAGACTCCTGCTGGAGGTGGCACCAAGAACAGATGCAGCCCTGCCAGAAGCCTCCTGCTGGAGGTGGCAACAAGAACAGATGCAGCCCTGCCAGAAGACTCCTGCTGGAGGTGGCAACAAGAACAGATGCAGCCCTGCCAGAAGACTGCTGCTGGAGGTGGCAACAAGAACAGATGCAGCCCTGCCAGAAGACTCCTGCTGGAGGTGGCAACAAGAACAGATGCAAAGTAAAAGGACACAAGTGCAACTAATGTGACATTTATTGTGGCAACGTTTCGCTCTCCAGGAGCTTTATCAAGCAAGAACAGATGCAGCCCTGCCAGAAGACTCCTGCTGGAGGTGGCAACAAGAACAGATGCAGCCCTGCCAGAAGACTCCTGCTGGAGGTGGCAACAAGAACAGATGCAGCCCTGCCAGAAGACTGCTGCTGGAGGTGGCAACAAGAACAGATGCAGCCCTGCCAGAAGACTCCTGCTGGAGGTGGAAACAAGAACAGATGCAGCCCTGCCAGAAGACTGCTGCTGGAGGTGGCAACAAGAACAGATGCAGCCCTGCCAGAAGACTCCTGCTGGAGGTGGCAGCAAGAGCAGATGCAGCCCTGCCAGAAGACTCCTGCTGGAGGTGGCAGCAAGAGCAGATGCAGCCCTGCCAGAAGACTCCTGCTGGAGGTGGCAACAAGAGCAGATGCAGCCCTGCCAGAAGACTCCTGTTTAGATCCATCATTATATACAACCGAGCAGTTGCAGTGATTTAAGGAAGAATTACTAGCTATGATACAAGAGATACCAAACATCGTCTTCATATTAAGAACCTTGGTAGAGTGATCCATATATACACACTTTACTGTAAACAAAGTTTTTTTTACTGTAAAATAGTTAATTTTTTTTTATTGCAGTAGAAAGTGAGAGTTAATATTGACGAAGGTAAGTGATCCATATATGCATACTTTACTGTGAACAATGTGTTGGTTTGACTGTACATGGTAATATCTGACTGTTTATTGTAATGAGAAATGAGAGTGAGGGAGTGAGAGAGGGTGTGAGTGAGGGTGTGAGTGAGGGAGTGAGAGAGGGAGTGAGAGAGGGTGTGAGTGAGGGAGTGAGAGAGGGTGTGAGTGAGGGAGTGAGGGAGAGTGTGAGTGAGGGAGTGAGAGAGGGTGTGAGTGAGGGAGATTGAGAGTGAGAGAGTAAGGGAGGGCGTGAGGGAGGGTGTAAGGGAGGGTGTGAGGGAGGGTGTAAGGGAGGGTGTAAGGGAGGGTGTAAGGGAGGGTGTGAGGGAGGGTGCAAGAGAGGGTGTGAGGGAGGGTGTAAAGGAGGGTGTGAGGGAGGGTGTAAGGGAGGGTGTGAGGGAGGGTGTAAGGGATGGTGTGAGGGAGGGTGTAAGGGAGGGTGTGAGGGAGGGTGTAAAGGAGGGTGTGAGGGAGGGTGTAAGGAAGTGTGTGAGGGAGGGTGCAAGAGAGGGTGTGAGGGAGGGTGTAAAGGAGGGTGTGAGGGAGGGTGTAAGGGAGGGTGTGAGGGAGGGTGTAAGGGAGGGTGTGATGGAGGGTGTAAGGGAGGGCGTGAGGGAGGGTGTAAGGGAGGGTGTGAGGGAGGGTGTAAGGGAGGGTGTGAGGGAGTGTGTAAGGGAGGGTGTGAGGGAGGGTGTAAGGGAGGGCGTGAGGGAGGGTGTAAGGGAGGGTGTAAGGGAGGGTGTAAGGGAGGGTGTGAGGGAGGGTGCAAGAGAGGGTGTGAGGGAGGGTGTAAAGGAGGGTGTCAGGGAGGGTGTGAGGGAGGGTGTAAGGGAGGGTGTGAGGGAGGGTGTGAGGGAGGGTGTAAGGGAGGGTGTGAGGGAGGGTGTAAGGGAATGTGTGAGGGAGGGTGTAAGGGAGGGCGTGAGGGAGGGTGTAAGGGAGGGCGTGAGGGAGGGTGTAAGGGAGGGTGTGAGGGAGGGTGTAAGGGAGGGCGTGAGGGAGGGTGTAAGGGAGGGTGTGAGGGAGGGTGTAAGGGAGGGCGTGAGGGAGGGTGTAAGGGAGGGTGTAAGGGAGAGCGTGAGGGAGGGTGTGAGGGAGGGTGTAAGGGAGGGCGTGAGGGAGGGTGTAAGGGAGGGTGTGAGGGAGGGTGTAAGGGAGGGCGTGAGGGAGGGTTTAAGGGAGGGCGTGAGGGAGGGTGTAAGGGAGGGTGTGAGGGAGGGTGTAATAGAGGGCGTGAGGGAGGGTATAAGGGAGGGCGTGAGGGAGGGTGTAAGGGAGGGTGTGAGGGAGGGTGTAAGGGAGGGCGTGAGGGAGGGTATAAGGGAGGGTGTGAGGAAGGGTGTAAGGGAGGGTGTGAGGGAGGATATAAGGGAGGGCGTGAAGGAGGGTGTAAGGGAGGGCGTGAGGGAGGGTGTGAGTGAGGGTGTGAGGGAGGGTGTAAGGGAGGGTGTGAGGGAGGGTGTGAGGGAGGGTGTGAGGGAGGGTGTGAGGGAGGGTGTGAGGGAGGGTGTGAGGGAGGGTGTGAGGGAGGGTGTAAGGGAGGGTGTGAGGGAGAGCGTGAGGGAGGGTGTAAAAGAGGGCGTAAGGGAGGGAGTGAGGGAGGGTGTCAGGGAGGGCGTGAGGGAGGGCGTGAGGGAGGGTGTATGGGCGGGCGTGAGGGAGGGTGTAAGGGAGGGTGTGAGGGAGGGTGTAAGGGAGGGTGTAAGGGAAGGCGTGAGGGAGGGTGTAAGGGAGGGCGTGAGGGAGGGTGTAAGGGAGGGCGTGAGGGAGGGTGTAAGAGAGGGTGTAAGGGAGGGCGTGAGGGAGGGTGTAAGGGAGGGTGTGAGGGAGGGTGTAAGGGAGGGCGTGAGGGAGGGTGTAAGGGAGGGCGTGAGGGAGGGTGTAAGGGAGGGCGTGAGGGAGGGTGTAAGGGAGGGTGTTAGGGAGGGCGTTAGGGAGGGTGTTAGGGAGGGTGTGAGGGAGGGCGTGAGGGAGGGTGTAAGGGAGGGTGTAAGGGAGGGCGTGAGGGAGGGTGTAAGGGAGGGGGTGAGGGAGGGTGTAAGGGAGGGTGTGAGGGAGGGTGTAAGGGAGGGCGTGAGGGAGGGTGTAAAGGAGGGTGTGAGGGAGGGTGTAAGGGAGGGCGTGAGGGAGGGTGTAAGGGAGGGTGTGAGGGAGGGTGTAAGGGAGGGCGTGAGGGAGGGCGTGAGGGAGGGTGTAAGGGAGGGCGTGAGGGAGGGTGTAAGGGAGGGTGTGAGGGAGGGTGTGAGGGAGGGTGTAAAGGAGGGCGTGAGGGAGGGTGTAAGGGAGGGTGTAAGGGAGGGCGTGAGGGAGGGTGTAAGGGAGGGGGTGTGGGTGGGTGTAAGGGAGGGTGTGAGGGAGGGTGTAAGGGAGGGCGTGAGGGAGGGTGTAAGGGAGGGTGTGAGGGAGGGTGTGAGGGAGGGTGTAAAGGAGGGCGTGAGGGAGGGTGTAAGGGAGGGTGTAAGGGAGGGCGTGAGGGAGGGTGTCAGGGAGGGTGTGAGGGAGGGTGTAAGGGAGGGCGTGAGGGAGGGTGTAAGGGAGGGTGTAAGGGAGGGCGTGAGGGAGGGTGTAAGGGAGGGTGTAAGGGAGGGCGTGAGGGAGGGTGTAAGGGAGGGCGTGGCTGGTTCAGGGAGAAGATAAGTTCCTCCCACTATTGTTAACTCAGACAAGTGTTTTACACAAATTGCATCACTAATGTAGCAGCGGAAATTATAGTGTTGGAGGCGATGTTGTACCGTGATTACTGCCTATCATACTGCCTATCATACTGCCTATCATACTGTCTATCATACTGCCTATCATACTGCCTATCATGCTGCCTATCATACTGCCTATCATACTGCCTATCATACTGCCTATCATACTGCCTATCATACTGCCTATCATACTGCCTATCATACTGTCTATCATACTGCCTATCATACTGCCTATCATGCTGCCTATCATACTGCCTATCATACTGCCTATCATACTGCCTATCATACTGCCTATCATACTGCCTATCATGCTGCCTATCATACTGCCTATCATACTGCCTATCATACTGCCTATCATACTGCCTATCATACTGCCTATCATACTGCCTATCATACTGCCTATCAAACTGCCTATCATACTGCCTATCATACTGTCTATCATACTGCCTATCATACTGCCTATCATGCTGCCTATCATACTGCCTATCATACTGCCTATCATACTGTCTATCATACTGCCTATCATACTGCCTATCATGCTGCCTATCATACTGCCTATCATACTGCCTATCATACTGCCTATCATACTGCCTATCATACTGTCTATCATACTGCCTATCATACTGCCTATCATGCTGCCTATCATACTGCCTATCATACTGCCTATCATACTGCCTATCATACTGCCTATCATACTGCCTATCATACTGCCTATCATACTGTCTATCATACTGCCTATCATACTGCCTATCATGCTGCCTATCATACTGCCTATCATACTGCCTATCATACTGCCTATCATACTGCCTATCATACTGCCTATCATGCTGCCTATCATACTGCCTATCATACTGCCTATCATACTGCCTATCATACTGCCTATCATACTGCCTATCATACTGCCTATCATACTGCCTATCATACTGCCTATCATACTGTCTATCATACTGCCTATCATACTGCCTATCATGCTGCCTATCATACTGCCTATCATACTGCCTATCATACTGTCTATCATACTGCCTATCATACTGCCTATCATGCTGCCTATCATACTGCCTATCATACTGCCTATCATACTGCCTATCATACTGCCTATCATACTGTCTATCATACTGCCTATCATACTGCCTATCATGCTGCCTATCATACTGCCTATCATACTGCCTATCATACTGCCTATCATACTGCCTATCATACTGCCTATCATACTGCCTATCATACTGCCTATCATACTGCCTATCATACTGCCTATCATACTGCCTATCATACTGTCTATCATACTGCCTATCATACTGCCTATCATACTGTCTATCATACTGCCTATCATACTGCCTATCATACTGCCTATCATACTGCCTATCATACTGCCTATCATACTGCCTATCATACTGTCTATCATACTGACTGTCATACTGCCTATCATACTGCCTATCATACTGCCTATCATACTGCCTATCATACTGTCTATCATACTGCCTATCATACTGCCTATCATACTGCCTATCATACTGCCTATCATACTGTCTATCATACTGCCTATCATACTGCCTATCATACTGCCTATCATACTGCCTATCATACTGCCTATCATACTGCCTATCATACTGTCTATCATACTGCCTATCATACTGCCTATCATACTGTCTATCATACTGCCTATCATACTGCCTATCATACTGCCTATCATACTGCCTATCATACTGCCTATCATACTGCCTATCATACTGTCTATCATACTGCCTGTCATACTGCCTATCATACTGCCTATCATACTGCCTATCATACTGCCTATCATACTGTCTATCATACTGCCTATCATACTGCCTATCATACTGCCTATCATACTGCCTATCATACTGCCTGTCATACTGCCTATCATACTGCCTATCATACTGCCTGTAATACTGCCTATCATACTGCCTATCATACTGCCTATCATACTGCCTATCATACTGCCTATCATACTGCCTGTCATACTGCCTATCATACTGCCTATCATACTGCCTGTAATACTGCCTATCATACTGCCTGTAATACTGCCTATCATACTGCCTATCATACTGCCTATCATACTGCCTATCATACTGCCTATCATACTGCCTATCATACTGCCTGTAATACTGCCTATCATACTGCCTGTAATACTGCCTATCATACTGCCTGTAATACTGCCTATCATACTGCCTATCATGCTGCCTATCATACTGCCTGTAATACTGCCTATCATACTGCCTATCATACTGCCTATCATACTGCCTGTCATACTGCCTATCATACTGCCTATCATACTGCCTGTAATACTGCCTATCATACTGCCTGTAATACTGCCTATCATACTGCCTATCATACTGCCTATCATACTGCCTGTCATACTGCCTATCATACTGCCTATCATACTGCCTGTAATACTGCCTATCATACTGCCTGTAATACTGCCTATCATACTGCCTATCATACTGCCTGTAATACTGCCTATCATACTGCCTGTAATACTGCCTATCATACTGCCTGTCATGCTGCCTATCATACTGCCTATCATACTGCCTATCATACTGCCTATCATACTGCCTATCATGCTGCCTATCATACTGCCTGTAATACTGCCTATCATACTGCCTGTAATACTGCCTATCATACTGCCTATCATACTGCCTATCATACTGCCTATCATACTGTCTATCATACTGCCTATCATACTGCCTATCATGCTGCCTATCATACTGCCTATCATACTGCCTATCATACTGCCTATCATACTGTCTATCATACTGCCTATCATACTGCCTATCATACTGCCTATCATACTGCCTATCATGCTGCCTATCATACTGCCTATCATACTGCCTATCATACTGCCTATCATACTGCCTATCATGCTGCCTATCATACTGCCTATCATGCTGCCTATCATACTGCCTATCATACTGCCTATCATACTGCCTATCATACTGCCTATCATGCTGCCTATCATACTGCCTGTAATACTGCCTATCATACTGCCTGTAATACTGCCTATCATACTGCCTGTAATACTGCCTATCATACTGCCTGTCATGCTGCCTATCATACTGCCTATCATGCTGCCTATCATACTGCCTATCATACTGCCTATCATACTGCCTATCATACTGCCTATCATGCTGCCTATCATACTGCCTATCATGCTGCCTATCATACTGCCTATCATGCTGCCTATCATACTGCCTATCATACTGCCTATCATGCTGCCTATCATACTGCCTATCATGCTGCCTATCATACTGCCTATCATGCTGCCTATCATACTGCCTATCATACTGCCTATCATACTGCCTATCATACTGCCTATCATACTGCCTATCATACTGCCTATCATACTGCCTATCATGCTGCCTATCATACTGCCTGTAATACTGCCTATCATACTGCCTGTAATACTGCCTATCATACTGCCTGTCATGCTGCCTATCATACTGCCTATCATGCTGCCTATCATACTGCCTATCATACTGCCTATCATACTGCCTATCATACTGCCTATCATGCTGCCTATCATACTGCCTATCATGCTGCCTATCATACTGCCTATCATGCTGCCTATCATACTGCCTATCATACTGCCTATCATACTGCCTATCATACTGCCTATCATACTGCCTGTCATGCTGCCTATCATACTGCCTATCATGCTGCCTATCATACTGCCTATCATACTGCCTATCATACTGCCTATCATACTGCCTATCATGCTGCCTATCATACTGCCTATCATGCTGCCTATCATACTGCCTATCATGCTGCCTATTATACTGCCTATCATACTGCCTATCTTGCTGCCTATCATACTGCCTATCATGCTGCCTATCATACTGCCTATCATGCTGCCTATCATACTGCCTATCATACTGCCTATCATACTGCCTATCATACTGCCTATCATACTGCCTATCATACTGCCTATCATACTGCCTATCATACTGCCTATCATACTGCCTATCATACTGCCTATCATGCTGCCTATCATACTGCCTATCATGCTGCCTATCATACTGCCTATCATGCTGCCTATCATGCTGCCTATCATACTGCCTATCATACTGCCTATCATATTGCCTATCATACTGCCTATCATACTGCCTGTAATACTGCCTATCATACTGCCTATCATACTGCCTATCATACTGCCTATCATACTGCCTATCATACTGCCTATCATACTGCCTGTAATACTGCCTATCATACTGCCTATCATACTGCCTATCATACTGCCTATCATACTGCCTATCATGCTGCCTATCATACTGCCTATCATACTGCCTATCATGCTGCCTATCATACTGCCTATCATACTGCCTATCATACTGCCTGTAATACTGCCTATCATGCTGCCTATCATACTGCCTATCATACTGCCTATCATACTGCCTGTAATACTGCCTATCATACTGCCTATCATACTGCCTATCATACTGCCTATCATACTGCCTATCATACTGCCTGTAATACTGCCTATCATCTGCCTATCATACTGCCTATCATACTGCCTATCATACTGCCTGTAATACTGCCTATCATACTGCCTGTAATACTGCCTATCATACTGCCTATCATGCTGCCTATCATACTGCCTATCATACTGCCTATCATACTGCCTGTAATACTGAGTATCATACTGCCTGTAATACTGCCTATCATACTGCCTATCATACTGCCTATCATGCTGCCTATCATACTGCCTATCATACTGCCTGTCATCCTGCCTATCATACTGCCTATCATACTGCCTATCATACTGCCTGTCATCCTGCCTATCATACTGCCTATCATGCTGCCTGTAATACTCCCTATCATACTGCCTATCATACTGCCTATCATACTGCCTATCATACTGCCTGTAATACCGCCTATCATACTGCCTATCATACTGCCTGTAATACTGCCTATCATACTGCCTATCATACTGCCTATCATACTGCCTATCATACTGCCTATCATACTGCCTATCATACTGCCTGTAATACTGCCTATCATACTGCCTATCATACTGCCTATCATACTGCCTGTCATCCTGCCTATCATACTGCCTATCATACTGCCTATCATACTACCTGTCATCCTGCCTATCATACTGCCTGTCATCCTGCCTATCATACTGCCTATCATACTGCCTATCATACTGCCTGTCATCCTGCCTATCATACTGCCTGTCATCCTGCTTATCATACTGCCTGTCATCCTGCCTATCATACTGCCTATCATACTGCCTGTCATCCTGCCTGTCATACTGCCTATCATACTGCCTATCATACTGCCTATCATACTGCCTGTAATACTGCCTATCATACTGCCTATCATACTGCCTATCATACTGCCTATCATACTGCCTATCATACTGCCTGTAATACTGCCTATCATACTGCCTGTAATACTGCCTATCATACTGCCTATCATACTGCCTGTAATACTGCCTATCATACTGCCTATCATACTGCCTATCATACTGCCTATCATACTGCCTGTCATCCTGCCTATCATACTGCCTATCATACTGCCTATCATACTGCCTGTAATACTGCCTATCATACTTCCTATCATACTGCCTATCATACTGCCTATCATCCTGCCTATCATACTGCCTATCATACTGCCTATCATACTGCCTATCATACTGCCTGTAATACTGCCTATCATACTGCCTGTAATACTGCCTATCATACTGCCTATCATCCTGCCTATCATACTGCCTATCATACTGCCTATCATACTGCCTGTAATACTGCCTATCATACTGCCTGTAATACTGCCTATCATACTGCCTATCATACTGCCTGTCATCCTGCCTATCATACTGCCTATCATACTGCCTATCATACTGCCTATCATACTGCCTATCATGCTGCCTATCATACTGCCTATCATACTGCCTATCATACTGCCTATCATACTGCCTATCATACTGCCTATCATACTGCCTATCATACTGCCTATCATACTGCCTATCATACTGCCTATCATACTGCCTATCATGCTGCCTATCATACTGCCTATCATGCTGCCTATCATACTGCCTATCATACTGCCTATCATGCTGCCTATCATACTGCCTATCATACTGCCTATCATACTGCCTATCATACTGCCTATCATACTGCCTGTAATACTGCCTATCATACTGCCTATCATACTGCCTATCATACTGCCTATCATACTGCCTATCATACTGCCTGTAATACTGCCTATCATACTGCCTATCATACTGCCTATCATACTGCCTATCATACTGCCTATCATGCTGCCTATCATACTGCCTATCATACTGCCTATCATACTGCCTGTAATACTGCCTATCATGCTGCCTATCATACTGCCTATCATACTGCCTATCATACTGCCTGTAATACTGCTTATCATACTGCCTATCATACTGCCTATCATACTGCCTATCATACTGCCTATCATACTGCCTGTAATACTGCCTATCATCTGCCTATCATACTGCCTATCATACTGCCTATCATACTGCCTGTAATACTGCCTATCATACTGCCTGTAATACTGCCTATCATACTGCCTATCATGCTGCCTATCATACTGCCTATCATACTGCCTATCATACTGCCTGTAATACTGAGTATCATACTGCCTGTAATACTGCCTATCATACTGCCTATCATACTGCCTATCATGCTGCCTATCATACTGCCTATCATACTGCCTGTCATCCTGCCTATCATACTGCCTATCATACTGCCTATCATACTGCCTGTCATCCTGCCTATCATACTGCCTATCATGCTGCCTGTAATACTGCCTATCATACTGCCTATCATACTGCCTATCATACTGCTTATCATACTGCCTATCATACTGCCTGTAATACCGCCTATCATACTGCCTATCATACTGCCTGTAATGCTGCCTATCATACTGCCTATCATACTGCCTATCATACTGCCTATCATACTGCCTGTAATACTGCCTATCATACTGCCTATCATACTGCCTATCATACTGCCTGTCATCCTGCCTATCATACTGCCTATCATACTGCCTATCATACTACCTGTCATCCTGCCTATCATACTGCCTGTCATCCTGCCTATCATACTGCCTATCATACTGCCTATCATACTGCCTGTCATCCTGCCTATCATACTGCCTGTCATCCTGCTTATCATACTGCCTGTCATCCTGCCTATCATACTGCCTAGCATACTGCCTGTCATCCTGCCTGTCATACTGCCTATCATACTGCCTATCATACTGCCTATCATACTGCCTGTAATACTGCCTATCATACTGCCTATCATACTGCCTATCATACTGCCTATCATACTGCCTATCATACTGCCTGTAATACTGCCTATCATACTGCCTGTAATACTGCCTATCATACTGCCTATCATACTGCCTGTAATACTGCCTATCATACTGCCTATCATACTGCCTATCATACTGCCTATCATACTGCCTGTCATCCTGCCTATCATACTGCCTATCATACTGCCTATCATACTGCCTGTAATACTGCCTATCATACTTCCTATCATACTGCCTATCATACTGCCTATCATCCTGCCTATCATACTGCCTATCATACTGCCTATCATACTGCCTGTAATACTGCCTATCATACTGCCTGTAATACTGCCTATCATACTGCCTATCATCCTGCCTATCATACTGCCTATCATACTGCCTATCATACTGCCTGTAATACTGCCTATCATACTGCCTGTAATACTGCCTATCATACTGCCTATCATACTGCCTGTCATCCTGCCTATCATACTGCCTATCATACTGCCTATCATACTGCCTATCATACTGCCTATCATACTGCCTATCATACTGCCTATCATACTGCCTGTAATACTGCCTATCATACTGCCTATCATACTGCCTGTCATCCTGCCTATCATACTGCCTGTCATCCTGCCTATCATACTGCCTATCATACTGCCTATCATACTGCCTATCATACTGCCTGCAATACTGCCTATCATACTGCCTGTAATACTGCCTATCATACTGCCTATCATACTGCCTGTCATCCTGCCTATCATACTGCCTATCATACTGCCTATCATACTGCCTATCATACTGCCTATCATACTGCCTGTAATGCTGCCTATCATACTGCCTATCATACTGCCTATCATACTGCCTATCATACTGCCTATCATACTGCCTATCATACTGCCTGTAATACTGCCTATCATACTGCCTATCATACTGCCTATCATACTGCCTGTCATCCTGCCTATCATACTGCCTATCATACTGCCTATCATACTGCCTGTCATCCTGCCTATCATACTGCCTGTCATCCTGCTTATCATACTGCCTGTCATCCTGCCTATCATACTGCCTAGCATACTGCCTGTCATCCTGCCTGTCATACTGCCTATCATACTGCCTATCATACTGCCTATCATACTGCCTGTAATACTGCCTATCATACTGCCTATCATACTGCCTATCATACTGCCTATCATACTGCCTATCATACTGCCTGTAATACTGCCTATCATACTGCCTGTAATACTGCCTATCATACTGCCTATCATACTGCCTGTAATACTGCCTATCATACTGCCTATCATACTGCCTATCATACTGCCTATCATACTGCCTGTCATCCTGCCTATCATACTGCCTATCATACTGCCTATCATACTGCCTGTAATACTGCCTATCATACTTCCTATCATACTGCCTATCATACTGCCTATCATCCTGCCTATCATACTGCCTATCATACTGCCTATCATACTGCCTGTAATACTGCCTATCATACTGCCTGTAATACTGCCTATCATACTGCCTATCATCCTGCCTATCATACTGCCTATCATACTGCCTATCATACTGCCTGTAATACTGCCTATCATACTGCCTGTAATACTGCCTATCATACTGCCTATCATACTGCCTGTCATCCTGCCTATCATACTGCCTATCATACTGCCTATCATACTGCCTATCATACTGCCTATCATACTGCCTATCATACTGCCTATCATACTGCCTGTAATACTGCCTATCATACTGCCTATCATACTGCCTGTCATCCTGCCTATCATACTGCCTGTCATCCTGCCTATCATACTGCCTATCATACTGCCTATCATACTGCCTATCATACTGCCTGCAATACTGCCTATCATACTGCCTGTAATACTGCCTATCATACTGCCTATCATACTGCCTGTCATCCTGCCTATCATACTGCCTATCATACTGCCTATCATACTGCCTATCATACTGCCTATCATACTGCCTATCATACTGCCTATCATACTGCCTGTAATACTGCCTATCATACTGCCTATCATACTGCCTGTCATCCTGCCTATCATACTGCCTGTCATCCTGCCTATCATACTGCCTATCATACTGCCTATCATACTGCCTGTAATACTGCCTATCATACTGCCTATCATACTGCCTGTCATCCTGCCTATCATACTGCCTGTAATACTGCCTATCATACTGCCTATCATGCTGCCTATCATACTGCCTATCATACTGCCTGTCATCCTGCCTATCATACTGCCTATCATACTGCCTATCATACTGCCTGTAATACTGCCTATCATACTGCCTATCATACTGCCTATCATACTGCCTATCATCCTGCCTATCATACTGCCTATCATACTGCCTATCATACTGCCTGTAATACTGCCTATCATACTGCCTGTAATACTGCCTATCATACTGCCTATCATCCTGCCTATCATACTGCCTATCATACTGCCTGTCATCCTGCCTATCATACTGCCTATCATACTGCCTATCATACTGCCTGTAATACTGCCTATCATACTGCCTATCATACTGCCTATCATACTGCCTGTCATCCTGCCTATCATACTGCCTATCATACTGCCTATCATACTGCCTGTAATACTGCCTATCATACTGCCTGTAATACTGCCTCTCATACTGCCTATCATACTGCCTGTCATCCTGCCTATCATACTGCCTATCATACTGCCTATCATACTGCCTATCATACTGCCTATCATACTGCCTATCATACTGCCTGTAGACAGCCTGTACTGTCTGCACAGACAGCCCATGCTGTCTGCCAGCTTAGTTCATATTTTGCATCACTAAGGTGCTGCCCTCTGTAGCCAGGCCTCTCGGTGGGCACGCCAGCCTACCTGCCCTTGCCTCTGCCTCACTCACACAGCAGCCTAGCAGCAAGACACAAGGCTACTCCTAGCTCTCTCTCATGGGATGGCCCTGCCCGGGCCATGGGCTCATACACACAAGCCTGTGTACCCACCACGACTTAACAATAAAGTAAGAAGCCTCCGAAGATGTTTATCATTAACCACCCGCTACCAGATTACCAAACAAAACCATTAAACATTGGTAGCAGCGGTGGTCGCAGCAGTTGTTTGCCCGGAGAGAGGAAGGAGAGGTATGAAGTCATCTTCACTTTATCACCCTATACAAGAAGCATCCGTCTCTCAACGAGTTATCCTGACATCGTGTCTGCACGTTTCAGCATCCAGACACAGGTACAAGCAGGATCCAGCCGAAATTTGCCGAAATTCTCCGAGAATTGTAAGTGACCCCATGCTGTTTCTCAAGTCACGTGTTCAGCATCATTTGTATGTTGCTGTTGTTGTTCAGCTCAGCACAGCTGTTTCAGCAAGCCAGAGGTGAGTTTTGTGGTGATTTCTGCGTCCAGTGTGAGTTCTCCACGTGTTTGTGGGAGGATTAAGTGGCAGCTCCTTGCCTCGCCCTGCTGTACTCTCACATCTCACCAGCCTACCATACACCACTCACCACTGCCCACTCCCTCTGCTGTATTTTCTGCTGTTTTTCGTGTGATTCATTGCCAGAGCTGTGTATCCGAGTGCCCGAGGCCACTCAAAGCTACGTGGATCAACATGCCACGTAGGTCAGCAAGCCACGTAGATCAGCATGCCACGTAGATCAGCATGCCACGTAGATCACGACGCCACGTGGATCACGACGCCACATAGATCACGACGCCACATGGATCACGACGCCACATTGGGTGTGGGCGATGTCACGTGGATCTACAAGTCACGTGAGTTACCAGATGTCCCAGGCCACATGCTGTGGTCTGCTGCCCGCATCACATTGACGTCACCCACGATGCTGCCCGACTTCATGACATCGTGATGTCTGCCTGGCGTCACCTCGAGATGTCTGCTGATGTCACAGTGCTGCTGACATCACCTCGCAACATCACGCCTGACATCACATGATGTCACCATCGAGTGTTTCTAGTAATTATTTCAGTATTGTCGAGAAGATTGAGAGAAAATATATGTCGTGTGTTAATTCCTCTCAGTCAGTGTTCTCACATGTTAGTGTACCATATGTACCGCGGTGTGTTTAAAGTTTTCGTGTGTCCAGTGAGGTCTGAGCCAGACCTGAGTAGCACCACTGTGCTAAGTCACCTGATGTGACCAGTGCGTATGACAGCTGATGTCAAGTCAGCCCCTGAGTGACCGAGCCCCCTTGTACAGAAAGCTTTTATGCTCGTCGCTCGTGATGTTCTGCGGAATCGTACCTGCAATGATTCCCATCGAGATTTGTTTCACTTCACCTCCAGACCTTCAGAATGCAGTTATATGTAGAGAAACAAGTCTGGGGACGCTTAGACTAACCTCTGCTATAACTCCAACTGCCGAGAGAATGATACTCGCCAAGCCGCAGTTAGCCACTGTCGACAGGCACTGTGTCAGCCTCGTGTCACAAGCTTCAGTGAGCAGCCTGCACAAAGAAGATGTCACTTTGACTGCTAGTTCGCTCACTGCAGTCTGGTTTATGATGTTACGACTCCCAGATGTTTCGCCCAGTCGTCTCTGCCACAACTCGCTCCACGCTCGCTGGCAGAGACAGCCCAGCGACAGTACCAGTCGAGAAGTGTCCTCCTGAGTCGCTTGCCAGAAGTCCTGTCCAGTTGCCGAGTTTTGTCGATGCCTCACTCGAGGGCACCAGCATGTCGTGCCCCAGGTTGAGTGAAACCTGCAGCGACTCCTACGATGTCTGCTTCACCGTTCCAGAGGAGACCGTACCCTGCTACGTCACAGCTCAGCCGCAGCGATGTCTCCCGTGTTGCAGTATCTGTCCAGATGCAGGAAGGTGTGCAGTGATGCCCATCGACGCTCACTGCCTTTGACCACGATGTTTAGTACACCCCACATGTTTTTTTTCTTCTCTCCCTGTAGGAAGTTTTTTTTTCCATGTCCATATGTATATATATGTTTTTATTTTGTGTTCTGTGCCCTGTTCCTACGAGAGAGAGACCGAGTTCCTTTTACCACCAGTATCGTCGCGTCGGGATGACGTGCGGTAGGTGGCCGAGCGTATGTAGACAGCCTGTACTGTCTGCACAGACAGCCCATGCTGTCTGCCAGCTTAGTTCATATTTTGCACCACTAAGGTGCTGCCCTCTGTAGCCAGGCCTCTCGGTGGGCACGCCAGCCTACCTGCCCTTGCCTCTGCCTCACTCACACAGCGGCCTAGCAGCAAGATACAAGGCTACTTCTAGCTCTCTCTCGTGGGATGGCCCTGCCCGGGCCATGGGCTCAAACACACAAGCCTGTGTACCCACCACGACTTAACAATAAAGTAAGAAGCCTCCGAAGTTTATCATTAACCACCCGCTACCAGATTACCAAACAAAACCATTAAACATGCCTATCATACTGCCTGTCATACTGCCTATCATACTGCCTATCATACTGCCTATCATACTGCCTATCATACTGCCTATCATACTGCCTGTCATCCTGCCTATCATCCTGCCTATCATACTGCCTATCATACTACCTATCATACTGCCTATCATACTGCCTATCATGCTGCCTGTCATACTGCCTGTCATACCGCCTATCATACTGCCTATCATATTGCCCATCATACTGCTCATCATACTGCCTATCATACTGCCTGTCATACTGCCTATCATACTGCCTATCATACTGCCAACATGGTTTCAGGGACGGGAAATCCTGTGCCACAAACCTACTGGAGTTCTATGACATGGTGACAGGAGTAAGACAAGAGAGAGAGGGATGGGTGGATTGCATATTCTTGGACTGCAAGAAGGCGTTTGACACAGTTCCTCACAAGAGATTGGTGCAAAAACTGGAGGACCAAGCAGGGATAACAGGGAAGGCACTACAATGGATCAGGGAATACTTGTCAGGAAGACAGCAGCGAGTCATGGTATGTGGCGAGGTGTCAGAGTGGGCACCTGTGACAAGCGGGGTCCCGCAGGGGTCAGTCCTAGGACCAGTGCTGTTTCTGGTATTTGTGAACGACATGACGGAAGGAATAGACTCTGAGGTGTCCCTGTTTGCAGATGACGTGAAGTTGATGAGAAGAATTCACTCGATCAAAGACCAGGCAGAACTACAAAGGGATCTGGACAGGCTGCAGACCTGGTCCAGCAATTGGCTCCTGGAGTTCAATCCCACCAAGTGCAAAGTCATGAAGATTGGGGAAGGGCAAAGAAGACCGCAGATGGAGTACAGTCTAGGGGGCCAGAGACTACAAACCTCACTCAAGGAAAAAGATCTTGGGGTGAGTATAACACCAGGCACATCTCCTGAAGCGCACATCAACCAAATAACTGCTGCAGCATATGGGCGCCTAGCAAACCTCAGAACAGCATTCCGACATCTTAATAAGGAATCATTCAGGACCCTGTACACCATTGGAGTATGCGGCACCAGTTTGGAACCCACACCTAGCCAAGCACGTAAAGAAACTAGAGAAAGTGCAAAGGTTTGCAACAAGACTAGTCCCAGAGCTAAGAGGTATGTCCTACGAGGAGAGGTTAAGGGAAATCAACCTGACGACACTGGAGGACAGGAGAGATAGGTTGGACATGATAACGACATACAAAATACTGAGAGGAATTGACAAGGTGGACAAAGACAGGATGTTCCAGAGATTGGACACAGTAACAAGGGGACACAGTTGGAAGTTGAAGACGCAGATGAATCACAGGGATGTTAGGAAGTATTTCTTCAGCCACAGAGTAGTCAGTAAGTGGAATAGTTTGGGAAGCGATGTAGTGGAGGCAGGATCCATACATAGCTTTAAGCAGAGGTACGATAAAGCTCACGGCTCAGGGAGAGTGACCTAGTAGCGATCAGTGAAGAGGCGGGGCCAGGAGCTCGGACTCGACCCCCGCAACCTCAACTAGGTGAGTACAGCCCAGCATACTGCCTATCATACTGCCTATCATAATGCCCATCATACTGCCCATCATACTGCCATCATACTGTCCATCATACTGCCCATCATACTGCCATCATACTGCCCATCATACTGCCCATCATACTGCCTATCATACTGTCTATCATACTGCCCATCATACTGCCTATCATACTGCCATCATACTGCCCATCATACTGCCCATCATACTGCCTATCATACTGTCCATCATACTGCCTATCATACTGCCTATCATACTGTCCATCATACTGCCCATCATACTGCCTATCATACTGCCTATCATACTGTCCATCATACTGCCCATCATACTGCCTATCATACTGTCCATCATACTGCCTATCATACTGCCTATCATACTGTCCATCATACTGCCCATCATACTGCCTATCATACTGCCTATCATACTGCCCATCATACTGCCCATCATACTGCCCATCATACTGCCCATCATACTGCCTATCATACTGCCCATCATACTGCCCATCATACTGCCCATCATACTGCCTATCATACTGCCCATCATACTGCCCATCATACTGCCCATCGTACTGCCCATCATACTGCCCATCATACTGCCTATCATACTGCCCATCGTACTGCCCATCATACTGCCTATCATACTGCCTATCATACTGCCCATCATACTGCCCATCATACTGCCCATCATACTGCCCATCATACTGCCCATCATACTGCCCATCATACTGCCTATCATACTGCTCATCGTACTGCCCATCATACTGCCCATCATACTGCCCATCATACTGCCTATCATACTGCCTATCATACTGCCCATCATACTGCCCATCATACTGCCTATCATACTGCCCATCATACTGCCCATCATACTGCCCATCATACTGCCCATCATACTGCCTATCATACTGCCCATCATACTGCCCATCATACTGCCCATCATACTGCCCATCATACTGCCCATCATACTGCCTATCATACTGCCTATCATACTGCCCATCATACTGCCCATCATACTGCCCATCATACTGCCCATCATATTGCCTATCATACTGCCTATCATACTGCCCATCATACTGCCTATCATACTGCCCCTCGTACTGCCTATCATACTGCCCATCATACTGCCTATCATACTGCCCATCATACTGCCCATCATACAGCCTATCATACTGCCTATTGACTACTGATCGCAACTAGGTCACTCTCCCTGCTCATGAGCTCTATCGTACCTCTTCTTAAAGCTATGTATGGATCGCGCCTCCACTACATTACTTCCCAGACTATTCTTCGTGTACTCACCTATTTGTTGTTGCAGCGGTCGGTACATAGCTCCTGGCCCCGCGGATGTGCATATGTACGTGAGTGTGCACTGTATGTATTCACCTGTTAGGGTTCCAGGGGTTAACTCACAGCTCTTGGTCTTGCCACCTATTCGTGGTTGCAGGGGTCGTCTTAGCTCCTGGTCCCGTGGGTGTGTAGATGTACGTGTGTGTGCAACTTGGGTTATCCTAGGTAATGTACACATATGCTACTATGTATGATAATTGTACTTATGTGTATCTGTACTGAAGTAAATTTAGATGTCCCGTAGCTGGGTTGGTAGCGCACTCGGCTCACACACTGAGGTCCGTGGTTCGATCCCGGGTACGAGTGGAAGCATTAGGACGTGTTTCCTTAAGACACCTGTTGTCCCTGGTCCCCTAGTAGTAAGTAGGTACCTGGGTGTTTGTCGACGGGTGTGGGTCGCATCCTGGGGGACAAGATTAAGGACCACAATGGAAATAAGTTAGACAGTCCTCGATGACGCACTGACTTTCTTGGGTTATCCTGGGTGGCTAACCCTTCGGGGTTAAAAATCCGAACGAAATCTTATCTTAAAAAGATTATTATTATCAGTATAATTATGGAGAAGCTCTAAACCAGTAGGATTATACAGCGCCTGTGGAAGGGGGATGGAAAGTATTCAAGTTTAATTCAGGGAACTAGAGCACAGATCCAATTTCCTGGATCAAGAGCCCCTCACCAGCGTCAAGGAACCTCCCTTGAGAGGATCTTAAAAATTATTATTATTATAATCAAAAAGAAGCGCTAAGCCACAAGGGCTATACAGCAGGATCTTAAAAAGAGAGTTACCCTTTCAAATGTAAAGAAAACGAACAATTGTTTTTAGAGAAAGTGGTTTAGGGAGAACTTTTGTAAAGTAAGATAACTAAGTAAATAAAGTAAGGAAGCAAGTTAGTAAATAAGTAAACTACCAAATAAGTTTATTTAGGTACAGATATACGTAGATACAATTATCATACATAGTAACACATGTGTACATTACTCAGGATAACCAATAAAGTTAACCAGCGACTTATTTCTACTGGGAAATAAGTAGGTTCTTATTTAATGTTCAGATGCGTATTTTATTCGGCTTTGGCAAGTCTTTTTGGTTTATTAATGACCTGATGTTGTCTATTTAAGGGAATGCTAAACCCGTAAGGGTCAAACAATGCACTCCCCAGAGAGGTAATGAGATTCGACCTGAGGAAAGGGAGGGTAACTCTCCAATTTCTTGGATCAAGAGACCTGCACTGGCCTTATTGGTGGTTTATTCTCGTAGAAAGTTCTTATACCAAATGTTGCTAAAGTATCTTATTCTTATAATAATAATCTTTATTTCTACAAGTTCCTGATACAGCTTGTAGACCATATCTGACATCAATGACATACTATATAGAAAGTCCCTGGTTATGCAGAGTATTTCCCGCAACTTTTACCTCACAGTAAATGAGGTACAGTACTACAGTGGTGTATGACCCACAAGGGTCATACATCACTGTCCTCATACCAAAACTATTTCTTATTGTCCTGAAGCTAATCTGACGTCATTATTCACTATGTCTTAAAATGGAAAAGTCACACTACAGTGTTTGTGTGGGTGTATTAGAACAGTATAGTTGGAGGGTGTTCCAGGGGTCAATGCCTCCACAGGCTTCACAATGGATCAGGGCCTGATCAACCAGGTTGTTACTGCTGGCTGCACATAAACCAATGTACAAACCACAAGATAAGGTGATTTTTGTGACCTGACATGCAATTGAGTGTGAGTGAGGTAACATTTATGAAGGGAAACCGGTTAGCTGGACTTAGAGTCCTGGAGGTGAGATGTACAGTCCCTGCACTCTGAAGGATGGGTGGGGAATGATGCACATCAGAGGGCCATCTGAAAAGTGATATCAACATAGCCCTGACAAAGACAGTACAGCCTCTAATCGCTTAACAACAGAGTTATGTTCCTACGACCTTGTTGGTAAACAAATTCATCGCTAGGTGAGGAGCATACTATAATGGTAGTGGGTTTGTGTCAACCATCTTTGGTATTGTTTTAATGTCACGTTTGCACCATTTATAACATTTCTGGTATAATTTTAAATGTTTTTACAGTAGTGTACTGTATATTGTAATAAACAGCATTGAGGAAATCAGCTCTAATATACATTATTTAGGTATGCATACTGGTCAGAGAGCCGGTTGTAAGTTCGATATGTTGGTAAATGAGTACGTCACTAAGTGAGGAGAGGCTGCATTTTCTTTCTGGGTCATCCTACCTCAGTGGGAGACAGCTGCTGAGTTTAAAACATTACATAAGTTTTAAAACACTACATAAGTTTATTATTACAAGTATTAATGTTTCTCCACATATTTAAAGTCAAGAATGAGCCATAATCATGATCAGCTGCAACATCTTATCCAGTGACTGAGGTTACTAAACTGACAGAATGCAATATTATTATGATAGGTAAGTGACTGGTCAATACCTGACCAGCTGGACTGTGGTTTGTACATTGGTTTGCATGTGGCTAGCAGTAACAGCCTGGTTAATGAGATCCTGATCTACCATGAGGCCTGGGGGCGTTGACCCCCAGAACACCCTCCAGGTATACTACAGGGTCATACATTGCTACACAGTACAATAATGTCAGAAAAACCTCTGCAACAATTCTATAGGTCTATTTTCTTTGTTTACAAGTCATAATGGACAGTATATTAAAGAAAGACTTCCTTTAAAATTTCTGTTTTATTAAATAAAATAAAAAAAATTGCATTATAAACAAGTTTATTAATATTTTTCAATAATTTACAGTACATGTACAATAGCTGCAGTAAAATGAACAACAGCAACAGCAAGAGCAGTACAGTTTGCAACAGCAATGTGAACAGGAATTGCAACATGGGTTAGCTAAAAAACTAAGTTACCAGTGTGAGAGAAATTTAATTAGCTGAAGAAGGTGACTAAAGCACAAGAGCCAAAAAGAGAGAAGAATAGTGTCAGATGGAAGAAATACCCAGAATGTATGACAGCATGCAACAAGACCGACTGAAGAAGACAGGTTCAGTAGGAGTTTGACAAAGTTCTTGGAGAGTGAAATGCTGCAACAATAAAAGTCACATTACAGTCAGGCCCCACTTATACAACAGGTTAAGTTCTGGGCTACTGTAGGCCCCCACTTATACAACAGGTTAAGTTCTGGGATACTGTAGGGCCCCACTTATACAACAGGTTAAGTTCTGGGATACTGTAGGCCCCCACTTATACAACAGGTTAAGTTCTGGGATACTGTAGGCCCCCACTTACACAACAGGTTAAGTTCTGGGCTACTGTAGGGCCCCACTTATATAGCAGGTTAGGTTCTGGGCTACTGTAGGGCCCCACCTATATAGCAAGTTAGGTTCTGGTCTACTGTAGGGCCCCATTGTCTATTTACCTAACCTCATGGTTTTAGTGCTTCCACATGGTTAAAATAATAACCACAATACACACATCCCAAGATTTACATGGTAGGACAACCAGTTTCTACCATGCTGATAACAGAAGAAACACTTTCATCATCACTCACTCCATCACTGTTTTGCCAGAGGCAATATTATCTATAAATAAAGGACTGTTCAGTAAATAGTTTCTTTCTGTCATATTTATTGATAATCTTGCCATTCAAAAACAGCTACTTTCCTGCTGACATACTCTATGCTGTGGAGTTTCCAGTTATTATGGAGGAGTCTACTTTCATGGTAGGACATATCAGTGCTATACACTTCATTCTTGTCTCTTACAGAAGTCTACTATCATGGTGGTACACATTAATGTTACACATTTCACATTGATCTTTCACGAGACCACTCTCTTGGCCGGAGCCATTACAATACTAGATATTCCATACTAAGACCTTTGAGGAGGCCACTCTCATAGCAGGACATATCAACAGAGGTGGATTGGCCATACAAGCATTTGGGCAATGCTCAGTGGGCCACTGGGCTGGGTAAAAAGCTGAAAAAATGTCACGAAAAACTGAAGTCATAGCCGCTGCACAAAGATTGAAATGAAATGGAATGCATCTTAGCTGAGCAGTGAAAACATGCCTCTGGCCCTCAGCAGTCAGCAGTCTGTTAGTCAGTGTCACACTGGCAGTGGTAAAGCTGACCTGATAGGTGACAGA
Organism: Cherax quadricarinatus; assembly: GCF_038502225.1. Classification (NCBI taxonomy): domain Eukaryota; kingdom Metazoa; phylum Arthropoda; class Malacostraca; order Decapoda; family Parastacidae; genus Cherax; species Cherax quadricarinatus. Next base: position 476,851 of record NC_091379.1, on the reverse strand, counting down.
TGCCCAGGCCAGTTAGTCAGTGTCACACTGGCAGCGATGAAGCTGACCTGATAGGTGACAGATGCCCAGGCCGGTTTTAAAACGTCAGTCACTTCTGCATATTAGTGCTAGACATGCCATGCCTAGATTGAAAGGAACAACCAAAAATGTTTATGGCATCAAGATTCACAAATATTCAAACTTGTTCTGGCCAGCTCTGAGCCCACCTATGCCTACTAAAGGAATGCAGCTTCTTGAAATGATTGAATCTGACCACACTCAAAGAATCAGGAACAGTGTGGATAAATTAAATTGGGAAAAGAAAACAGCTAGTACTGGGAGAGAAAATAACTGTATCTGGTGTGAAAAATACTTAGTCATGTGAATCCCTTGAACAAGTGGTTAAGGATTTAAATGAAGCAACAGAAAATATGGACATAGCTAAAATGTGTAAAAATGTAATGATATTAGAAGACAATGAGAAAGAGCCCAACCAATGAAAAGTTCCTGAAAACTGGCAATTGTAGCCAGAGAAGTTAGAACTCTGGGCATGTGAGGAAGACTTCCCATTATGGAATTATCCACTGGTGACCCCAACTCCTGTTGCTTCAACTCACCTGTTGACAGTATGTGAGCCACTTCTCCAAGCATATGCTATACTTTTCTCAAGACTGATGGACGGAATATATCGACTCCAGGCTGAGGGACTGATTACCTCACACTCCTTCTTCCACCATTCATCTCTGTACCGGACTGAGGAATCTACTTGTTGGCAAAACATTTCCACAATAAAAAATCCCAAGTACTGCAAAAGTGTCTAATTCTTCAACTTGTCAGTTTTCTAAACCCTTGACATCACTTCCCATTACGTATATACAAACAAATTAGTTCACAACAGGAATAGTATAAAGATCAAAACAGCCACAGGAAACATCAATGTCAGACCCTCAGGGGTGAAAATAATTAATACATATACTGATAGGCCCATGAATCAGATGACAGCAGGGTGATATAGAATCATTTAAATCAGTAGTCCTTAACTTTCCTACACAAGTGGGCCACATTTGACGGCCAAATGCATGATGAGGGGCACATGGTTTTGTTGACACTATGTACTGTGGAACCTACATAAAAGTGAATTCATAATTTCATGTGAGGGCCGCAACCATTTTGTACAGGAGCTACGTGCAGCCCACGGGCCACACATTAGGGACCCCCCAATCTAAATAAAGAGGCATCACAAAACACAGGGGTGAGATACTGAAAGAGATATCTTAGGAAATATCCGTAGAAACTGCAATAAAACTGAAGAACAGTATAGCAAGTCAAGAAAGGAGACAGTATAAAATATATGTGACAAATTATTATTATTATAATCAAGGGGGAAGTGCTAAACCTGTAGGATTATACAGTGCCTGTGGGGGGGGGATGGAAGGTATTCAGGCTTAATTCAGGGAACTGGAGCACAGATCCAGTTCCCTAGATCAAGAGCCCCTCACCAGCATCAAGGAACCTTCCTTGAGGGGTCATGGTGAGAAACACTCTCCTGCTTTATATCTGAGAGTGTAATAGAGTAAAAATATAAAATCAATACTACCAACATTTACAAACAATCTAAGCATATTGTAATTATGGTAAGAGTCACATTAACAAAAATATGTAGGATTTGTTGCAAGAGGATAAGGATAATATATAAAGGTAATAATACCTGATTGGTACAACAGCCAGGGATGAAGTTGATATTCCCAATGGAATATCAACTATTTGGGCGGATATATACTGTACAGTTCTTCATTCTCATGATGAGTGGTACTGCTTAATAAATTCATTCTTAGGGGCAAAATCTAGATCCCTTTCCTCACCATGCACAGTTAAATACATAATTACAGCCTCTCCTCACTTAACCCGTAAACGGTCCAAACGTATATAAACATTCACTACCGTACTGCCCCAACTTTTTTGAGAAAAAAAAAATTGCTGTTTTTTAATAGGAAAAAAGAGCATATGGTACCCAGGAATCCCCAATTATTTTAATATGGTGCACAGTGAGTGCTCACACCCATTCTCTCATGTCTAGGTGACTCAGGCTTATCGTGGCAATGTAAAATGTATGACACATAAAATGTATATATACGTTTGGGGCACTAGCGGTAAAAACGTATATATACGTTTGGACCGTTTACGGGTTAACAACGGCGTTCTGTTCCTAAGACTACGTCGGTAAATAAATTCGTCGCTACGTGAGGAGCATACTATAATGATAGTGAGTTTGTGTCAACTATTTTTGATACTGTTTTAATGTCCCCTTTGCACCATTTATAACATTTCTGGTATAGTATTTTTTAATGTTTATACAGTAGTGTACTGTATATTGTAATAAACAGAATAAAGGAATTCATCTTTAATATACATTTAGGTATGCATACTGGTCAGAGAGCCCGTCATAAGTCTGAGGCGTCGGTAAACAAGAATGTTGCTAAGTGAGGAGAGGCTGTATATTATTCTTATATTCCATCTGTTGGCAAAGATCACTGGCAGATGGAACATAATAAGAAATGGCTCAATTTGAAGCCAATGAAAACGTGGAACACCGAAAAGAAGCTGCTGCATGTGTGGTACATGCCTGTATGTACAGTAGTCCACTTGTATCTGCAGGTGATACATTCCAAAACCTACCATGAATGCCTAAAACCACAGATAGAAGTGAACCCTATACAGTATATAAGTTGTTTTTCGTTTACATACATTCCTATGAAAAGGTTTAATTGATAAATTATGCACAATAAGACATTACCAACATTAAATAATAATAAAATACACTGTATATTATTATAGTACTTGTTCTCTCTCTCTCTTGCTCTCTCTCGAATGAATGGGATTCTGACGTTTTAGCTTAACCCTCAAGGGACGATGGAGCAATGAAAAACATCTTGTACACATACGTATTTTAAATACATTTGAAACTTATGAACCGTTTATTCCTGGAATTTTCCATTTAATATTTCTGGGCCATAGTAAACTGCAGATAACTGAATCCATTGATATGGGGGTTCTACTGTATATTATAATATACACTATACTACTGAACTAATCACATGATCCTATACAGAGTGTAGCATTTGTACCACCGAATCCGAAAGAGTTCGTGAGAGCAATCCTTCTCTTGGGCGACTGCAACCATGCTTTTGCTTCTAGTGGCACAAAGTCTAAATCCAAACCCGGTCCTGGATTATCCAGGTTAGCTGTGGGAGGTATGTAGCCAGCATGGCAGGCCAAGACAGTCAGGATAGCCTCCACAGCACCTGCTGCTCCAAGCAAGTGTCCAATTGCACCTTTAATCGATGAAACATAGAGGTTTTGAGCATGATCTTTAAATAGTGATTTTATTGCCTGAACTTCAATTGCATCCCCTAAAGGTGTGGATGTTGCATGGGCATTTACGTATCGAATGTCGTCTGGGTTTACCTGTGCTTCTTCAATGGCTCGTGCCATGGCTCTTTCTGCCCCTTTTCCATCCTCCCTCGGTGCTGTGAAGTGGTGAGCATCCCCTGTTAACCCATAGCCTAAGATTTCTCCATAAATATTTATTCCACGTTTTATGGCATGCTCGTACTCCTCCAACACCAGTACCCCAGCACCTTCACCCATTATAAAGCCTTCTCTCTGGGAGTCAAAAGGTCGAGAAGCTCTCTCTGGACAGTCATTAAATTTAGTGGCAAGAGCTCTTAATCGACAAAATCCAGCAATAGCTAATGGATTTATATTTGCCTCTAGGCCTCCACATATCATTACATCTGCATCACCATTCTTAATAAATCGGAAGGCATCCCCGATGGCATGAGCTCCTGTGGCACAGGCTGTCGAAACACTATGGTTAGGACCCTGAAAGGAATATTTCATGCTGATGTGCCCAGCTGCCATATTGATCAAGATTCGAGGGACAAAATATGGGCTAACTTTGCTGTACTTGTGTTGGAAATCCTTGTGGGTAGCTACGACATCATCCAGGTCTACCATTCCCATGCCTATGGCTACACCAGTCCGCTCCTGTTCCTTTGGGTCATCTGGCTTCCAGTCTGCATCTTCTATGGCCTCTTGGGCAGCCACCAAACCATAAGCGATTGCAGAGTTCATGGTACGCAAATCGCTCGAGTTGAAGTGAGATGAGACGTCCAGTTCTCCTTCTCCTTTCCCTCGGGGAACAATGGCTGCTACACGGCACGGTATCTGAAATATTGTTGAAATAAATGCTTTAGAAAACTGAGAAGTTGATAAATGAGACACTGTGCAATATTTGGGTATCTTTATACTGGAAACATTTCACCAGGCAGTGGCTTCTTCAGTCTAATGTAGAGAAATATGGAAGATGAGGAGAAGTTTGAGGTAATCAGTCCCTTAGCCTGGAGGTGATGCCAAAAAGCAGAAAAAAAAGGGTTGTTAAGAGAGTTTAGTCATGTAAAAATAATAGAAAATGACAGTTAGTAAAGCAGGTGTGCAAATATGAATGAACAGAAATACTGTAGCATTAAAGGAAGAGCATATGATGTCAAATATTTCTAATGGTCATAACCATAATTTTTGAAGGGGTGGAGGGTAAGCCAGTGAAGTTTTTGATTACCATTAAAAAAGAACATTTAAATGTGCATTAAATTTCAATTTAAAGCAAATGAGTGTGTAACTGAAGTAATTTGTGCAATACTGACATAAGTTACCAACATATATTTATTGTATATAAACTACAATTACTGAACATGGTATATATTGTGGTAGTATAGTAAAATTAAATTAAATTTTTGGAAGATTTCAATATTGTAGATACAAATTATGGCATATGTATATAAAATGTTATAGAATTACTTTGCATTAATACAATATTAGCAACCTATTGATGAAGTCATCCCATTACTGTGCTACAAATAAAGATGTGTAAGGATGCTGAAGTCACCCCTAGCACAACACAGCACAGCATAGCACAGCATACCACATCATGGCACAGTACATCACATCACAGCACAGCATAGCACACCATAGCACTGCACATCACATCACAGCATACATCACAGCAGAGCAGTTATTAATAAACCAGAAATAATCCAGTACAACAGTAATGTAAATGCAGTGGCAAGAGTTGCTTCAATCTAAATCTAGCAAGTAAACTTCACTTTGGTTCTGACCTGTGAGAAGTGTGGGTCAGTGAGTGCTGATGTAGCCACCTTGCCAGTTGTGAGCTGCAGCCAGTTGTGAGGTGTCCCGACCCCAAGGGGAGTCACCAGCCCGAGTCCGGTCACCACCACACGACGAGCACAACTCATCCTGCTGTTGAGGTCATTTATTTTTAATGGATTTTCAGATTAGTCCAGTTTTTAACCAAAGTACCTGATGTTTTCCAAAGTACAGAATACTGTACCTGAGCACTCAGGTACAACCATCATCTAATGAGAATTCTGCATCGACATCAATTTAATAACAACCTCAGCCATCCATCTCAACCCATAATCCTCAATCACCCACTACAACCTGGTAAAGCCACATAACCTCTTTCCATGCAAAGTCTCCCTACCCAAACTTGTTCAACCCCAATTATCTGACTTGCCCATCATGGTAAGTCAAGCATTATCAGCGACAATTTAATTAGAAACAAATTTTTGTGTGATGATGGATTCAAATTAAAGGGCAACTAGATTATAGGAGAGGCTTGAGGGCATGATTATTGGGAGAGAGGTTGATTTAATGACTAAACTGCCTACAAGTTTTGGTTTTGGCCTGTTTTGAAACTGAAATGTTCTGAATTTAATGACAAACAGGTAAAATAAGCACTCTGGGCATCCTAAAAGAATAATTTAAGGGTTTTATTGATACCACTGATTATTATTGAAGATATATTCTGGAATTAGGCGTGATTTTGGTAGGTTTTATCTACAGAAGTCGCCCAAAATAGGTGCCAAGTTGCTCAGAATTGACTTTCTTCAAAATATTTTTCCTGAGTGATTAAGCCCTTCCTTTCCCTGAATTTTAGCAGTTTTTAACTAGGTCAGCTTCAACTACTGGGCCAGCCTAGAATGGTTGGTCCAGGTTTATTTGGTATGATTTAGGAAAATTTTTTGCTGCATGACAATGGATTCAAAATGAAAGACTGGGTTGTTGGAGAGACCTGGGAACATGATTAATGGAGAGAGAGAGAGAGAGAGAGAGAGAGAGAGAGAGGTTGCTTTAGTGACTAAAATGCCTCTCTTGAATTAGGAATGGGTTGAATTTAGTAAGAAATAGGCTAAATGACTATTTCTTGGTACTACTGATTAGTACAGATGACATATTAGTGAATTAGCTGAGATTTGGGTCTGTCTGAATAATGGAAATTCCTCAAAATTGACATCAAAATGACAGTTTAATAAGAAATGTTGATTTTAATGTGAATTTAAAAACAAATTTATGTAACTTTTCTAGCTACAAGCATTGTATTTTAATAATGTTCACCTCACTACATCCAACTAAATTTTTTTTTTAAATTATGGCATCTAAAACAAAATTTGGTGGGAATATTAGGAATCTTAGGAACATAACCCTATTGTTCTCATATGGTCTTCAGTTCATTGTACACTATTTTTTTATTTATACATCATTTTCAGGAACATAACTACCGTGTTAAACAAGGATCACGTGAATAGCTATTGAGATGGTTGATTGTTTTACAAACACCAAAATGATATAATATACATATATTATTACTCCAGTTCCTTAGTTTGAGAGTCCCCTCACTGACATCAAGGAGATATTAACTGCCATTGCTTTAGCAAGTTTTTATTCAGATACAGGTACGCATAAATAGTTACATAAATTATCATACATAGTAATACGTATAGATTACCTAGGACCCCAATGGAAATAAGTCACTTTGTCTGACATTTTTGGGTTATCCATGGTTCTCTACACACATGCTGCCATGTATGATAATCTATGTAACCGTATTTGCGTATACATGGATAAACTTACTTAGGATAACCCAAAAAAGTCAAAGTGACTTATTTCCATTGGAGTCCTTTAACAGTATTTGCAACTGGTTGCATTTTTATCACATTCAGGGAAGAGCGCTAAACCCCTAGGGGTCATACAGAGCCTGGGTTAATGGAAGGTATTCATGTTCGATTCAAGGAATTGGGGCACAGGTCTAATTCCTCTGATTAAAAGTACCTCACATACATCAAGGAACCTCCTTTAAAGGGAACAACTAGTATCAATCTTAACAACCATGACGTTAACGATCATGGCTCAGGCAACCATTTCCATTACAATCATGGTCTAAATAACCGTTTCCTAAGTATCATGGCTTGAGTAACCATTTCCCTAATAATCATGGTCTAGGCAACTATTTCCTTAACATAATGATGTTATTTACTGTTTGAACAACCATCATTTTAACAATCACTGTCTTAATGACCATGAAAATAACGAACTGGTTGTTGTTGTTGTTACAGCTGATAGATTCCAACCGGTTGTTATTGTTGTTTTTGGGTGATTAAGGCACTTACAGCTCACAGAGTATTAAACCCTGTTTCCTGGTATCCAGGGAGGAATTATTAAGCAACTTTAAGCTAAATAAAAGGAAGACTAAGCCTTGCCAACTGGTAAAATAGATCTTCCTGTCTAAAACAAGGAGGGGATAAACACTCACACCTCAGGTGAGTGAATGACCGGCTGGTTGGTAGAGCCGTAGAATATTATTGTTTACCTGGTTTGGTCGCTTACACTCCCAGATAAAGTTTTTGTTTTGGGCGAAGGGGGTGACGAAATTGATAAAGGGCTCTTGGTACAGGAAATGGGATGTAACTCTTCTCTTCCTCTTATTAAACTTACTTGCTTCCCTCGTATTAAGCGTAGGTGTCTTCCTCTTATTAAACTTAATTGCCCTCCAGGCGGTGTAAAAATCCTACCATGCAAAATACATTTTAGAATGAACAAATAAGTAAATATTTACTATGTTGTAGGAGACTTCTAGCGCGGCAGTTCCAATAATGATCAAAACTCCTTAATAAATTTTATTGATGGGGAGCGTTAAACCCGTATGTCATACAGCGCCTAGGGTAATAGGAGGCAATCAGATTCGACCGGACGAAGAGGATGATATCTTCAATCCCTTGAATCAATAGACCTCCGCTGGCACCCCTCTTGAAGAGAATATTAAACAATTATAACACGTTATATGTCTCCCTCGATACTTCCCAAGTTCGAACCCAGTATAATAATTAGGAATATACATTAACAGGAATTTTTAGATCTCTGAGCCATCAGTAAATAATATTTTAAAGTGTTATTGAGGAAGGCTGAAATTGATATAATATTATTTAAGCTGCTTACTCACCTTTACATTTTTATACTCTTGTCATATATACGTAATAATTTATGTGTAAATTAACCTTGGATAGATACATCAAGTCAATATGACTTGATGGGGATTTTTTGTGAGGAAAGAAGGGAATGTTGTGGACGTTTAGGGAATTTGTTGTGGGGGAAGAAGGGAATATTGTGGACGTTTAGGGAATTTGTTGTAGGGGAGAAGGGAATATTGTGGACGTTTAGGGAATTTATTGTGAGGGAATGTGAGTATTTAGGGAATTAGTTGTAGGGGAAGAAGGGAATGTTGTGGGAGTTTAGGGAATTTGTTGTGGGTGAACAAGGGAATATTGTGAGCGTTCGGGGAATTTGTGTTGGGGATTTGGCAGGGAAAAGGGGATGTGGTACTGATATATAGGATTGAGGGGAGATTTAGCTATGGAAGAGCGATGGGGTATTTCTGAAAAGTTTGCACGGGTGATAGGGAAATTCTTGAGGAATTGGCAGGGTTAAGAAGGATTTCTGGAGGATTTGACTGGGAAGAAAGATTTCTGGAGGATTTGACTGAGGAATAGAGATTTCTGGAGGATTTGACTGGGGAAGAGAAATTTCTGGAGGATTTGACTGGGGAAGAGAAATTTCTGGAGAATTTCACTGGGGAAGAGAGATTTCTTGAGGATTTAACTGGGGAAGAAAGATTTCTGGAAGATTTGACTGAGGAAGAGAAATTTCTGGAGGATTTGACTGGGGAAGAGAGATTTCTTGAGGATTTAACTGGGGAAGAGAGATTTCTGGAGGGTTTGACTGGGGAATAGAGATTTCTGGAGGATTTTACTGGGGAATAGAGATTTCTGGAGGATTTGACTGGGGAAGAGAGATTTCTGTAGGATTTGACTGGGAAATAGAGATTTCTGGAGGATTTGACTGGGGAATAAAGATTTCTGGAGGATTTGACTGGGGAAGAGAGATTTCTGGAGGATTTGACTGGGGAAGAGAGATTTCTGGAGGATTTGACTGGGGAAGAGAGATTTCTGGAGGATTTGACTGGGGAAGAGAGATTTCTGGAGGATTTGACTGGGGAATAGAGATTTCTGGAGGATTTGACTGGGGAAGAGAGATTTCTGGAGGATTTGACTGGGGAAGAGAGATTACTGGAGAATTTAACTGGGGAATAGAGATTTCTGGAGGATTTGACTGGGGAAGAGAGGTTTCTGGAGGATTTAACTGGGGAGAGACATTTCTGGAGGATTTGCCTGAGTGACGAAGGATTTCTGGTGGATTTGGCTGGTGACAGTTTTCTGTCTGTGATTTCCTGGGTGATTAAGGATGTCTGGAGAATTTTGCTTAGTGATAAGGAATTTCTGGAGGATTTTCCTGTGATCGGGGAATTCTGGAATATTGTCCTGAGTGACTGAGGGTTTCTCGAAGATTTTCCCTAGTTGTTGACGAGGGATTTCTCAAAAAAATCCTGAGTGATAGGGATTTGTGGAGGATTTTATTGAGTGATAGGAGATTTAAGGATTTTATTGAGTGATAGGGAATTTCAAGATTTTATTGAGTGATGGAGGATTTCAGGATTTTATTGAGTGATTGGGAATTTCAGGAGTTTATTAAGTGATAGGGGATTTCGGTAATGGGGGAATTCAGAAAGATTTTTTCCTGGATAATGTTAATTTCAGGAGTATTTTCTTGGGTAATGGGGATGATTTCAGGAGGATTTTCCTGGGTAATTGGGTTGATTTCAGGAGGATTTTCTTGGATAATGGGGATGATTTCAGGAGAATTTTCCTGGGTAATGGGGATGATTTCAGGTGGATTTTCCTGGGCAATGGGGATAATTTTTAGGAGGATTTTTCCTTAGTAATGGGAGATTCCAGAAGAATTTTCATGGGTGATGGAGATTTCATGAAGATTTTCGTAGATAATGGGAATTTCAGAAAGATTTTCCTGAGTGATAGGGGATTTCAGGATTTTCTTGAATGATAGTGAATTTTAGGAAGATTTTCTCAGGTAATGAGGTTTCAGGAGGATTTTCCTCGGTAATGGGGGATTTCAGGATTTCCCTGGACAACAAGGAATTTCAGGAAGATTTCCCTGGACAATGGGGAAATTTCTTGGGAATTTCCCTTGACAATGGGGGAATTTCATGAGAATTTCCATGAGTGATGGGGAATTTTATGAGAATTTCCCTGGACAATGGGGGAATTTCATGATAATTTCCCTGGACAATGGGGGAATTTCATGAGAATTTCCCTGGGTGATGGGGGAATTTTCATAAGAATTTCCCTGTGTGATGAGGGAACTTTATCAGAATTTCCCTGGGTGATGGGGGGAAACTTCATGAGAATTTCCCTGGGAAATAGGGGATAACAAAATTGGAAATGGGGGTAGTGGGGGGGTGAGATGCGCAGTATCGGGTGCGCATTACCAGCCAATCAGGTGAGGTGTGTATGGCTAGCTCAACCAATCAGAAGCGGCGGCAACAGCACAGGTTTAGGCGCCAAAATACAAGCGGCCATGTTGTTGTGAGAGAAGTGGTGGTGTGGCGCGCTACTCTCCCACTCTTCTCCCATTTTAAGTGCTTAAATAGTGACACACTGAGCCCCTAGTGATAGTGAATCATAACTAATATGATAGTGACTTTACCCCGTCGGAAATAATGTCTCAGAGCAGCGCCCACAGGTGAGTAGAGGGTGAAATGTGTTGACGTGGGGCCATCAGCTGAGAGGTATCAGTCGCCACCTCTGCCTAATATGGGGTAGTTATTATTTTGTTATATCTTGCAGGGTTTAGCTCCCCATATACACCAACCTACACTCAGGGGTGTATACAGTGTTATATAATACGTGTGTATGATATTAACGGGGTTATTTTCACGTTAATAGACGTGATTTAACAGTAACCACATCCTTATCACAAAAACACTCGGATAAATAGATAACATTTACAATTACTAACACACGTAGCGACGTTTCGCTCGCTACCTCCATCAAGCCAATACATGCCTTATTACATCAATAAAGTTGATATTGAGAATAAATCATACGGGGGGAAATGGAGCTGCTCGATTCCTCATTCCTCGTATCAAACACGACTGCCTTCGTGTCTTCGGTACGGGTTTAGCGCTTCCCCATTGTCTGTGGGCTGCTGGTAGCAACAACCTGGAGACAAATGCTGTAAAATACCGATACGATGAATTAATCAACCGAGGTTTTCAAGCACCAGACGAGCCTGGCCCATGGCCGGGCTCAGAGTAGATAACTCTCCAAACTCTTCAAAGGTAGATACAGTATAATGTGATCCTTTATAGACAACGTTTCGCCCACACACTAAACTTTGTCAAGTCACAAACAGATTACCCAGGTAGAGGTGGTAGATCTGTTTGTGACTTTAAAGCTCACTGTGTGGGCGAAACGTAGTGAATAAAGGATTGTATTATACTGCATTTGTGATGATAGTTCCAGCAACAGCCTGGTTGACCTGTCTGGTCACAACCTGGGCCTTGAGAGGTCACACAAGTGCTGGTAGGAACCTGGGTAGTCTTGACACTTAATAGAAAAAACAAAGGTTTATTTAGGTTTAAATCACCACTACACATGTTTTATATAATAAAAATTATTTTATGATTACTGTTATTGTATTTTTTAAATTTATTTTTTATACTATTATTACAATCATAAGCGCTAAACCCACAAGTCATACAGCTATTATTGCTATTTGTCATTTTGATTTTATTTGTCTTTGTGCTTAACGGTATTTTGCAACATATACAGTAAACATTATATACTGTGGAAAAGATGTATTTTTTAATTTTGAAATATTATTATTGGACAGGGCAAAACCGATAGGGAGTCGTATAGTAACTAGGGAAATGGGTGGTAATAAAGTCTGAGCTGAGGAGCAGCTTCATTTCCTTGAATCAAGGGCTCTTTACCAGAGTTATAACACACTCCTTGAAGGGTTTTTATCTTGCAAATAAATAGTGAAGACATAACACCAGGAAGGTTCCTTGATGCTGGTGAGGGGCTCTTGATCTGGGGAATTGGATCTGTGCTCCACTTCCCTGAATTAAGCCTGAATACCTCCCATCCCCCTCCCCCACATGCGCTGTATAATCCAACGAGTTTAGCGCTCCCCCATGATTATAATAATTATAACGCCAGTGACAACAAAATTAAAATTTGTAAGTTTTATTCAGAAAAATATACAAATGGTTTTGAAAACAGTAGTACAGATTTGTACAGTAGTTTAATAAGTTACTTAGGTACAGGTACACATAGGTACAATTATCATACATATAGTGGAACCTCAAATATCGAACTTTCTTCGGTCCAGAAGGCTGTTCGAGTGCCTTTACCGAATGAATTTATTCCCATCAGGAATAATGTAAATTAGATTAGTCCATTTCAGACCCTCAAAAATACACTTATAAAAGCACTTACAAAAATACACTTACATAATTGGTCGTGTTGGGAGCAGTTCGATTTTTGAGGTTCCACTGTATGTGTAAATTCCCTAGGATAACCCATAAAATCCAGTGACTTATTTTCATTGTTGTCCTTGTTCTGAGGGCACTATGTTCACACATACTGTATATAAGGTGTTACTGTCACTTCCCTTCAAGAGAGGTTCCTTGATGTTTGTGATCAAAGGAATTAGACCTGTACTCCAATTCCTTGAATGAAGCCTGAATGCCTTCCATTCTCTCAGGTGCTGTATGACCCCTATGGGTTTAGTGCTTCCTGCATGAATGTAATAATACTGTTAAGTAAAAGGACACAAGAGCGACTAATGTTACATTTTATTGTGGCAACGTTTCACTCTCCAGGAGCTTTATTAAGCCATGTCCGTTTATTTAACATATTTTTGGTAATTCTACCAATATTAATGTAATAATACTGCCACTCTTGAATATAAACTTTTACTATTTCTTCGTCATTGTACCATTTATGGCTGGGTATGTTTTGAATTATTATTGTTATTACTGGCTTTGAAAGTTGAGTAATTTTCCCAATCTTATATAACAACAAAAGTAACTTGGCTAAAATTAAGATATATTGTCTTTGGATATGGGTATTATGGCTGCATTGGCGGCCTATTGAGAGGTTTTTGTGAAAGAACTAAAGTCAGTATAAATGGTCGGGAAGACTAATCATCCAAAGAAGTTTGTATAAATAACATTACTTTGCTTTATTATGGCTATAGTATGAACTATGAGCAGTTTATATGTTAAGTAAAAGGACACAAGCGTGTCCTTTTACTTAACATATTGTTGGCAATTTTACCAACATTATTACAATGTGAGCATAAGAATTAAGAGAATGTACCCTAAGTCTATTGGCCCATTCATGCCAGGCCTTGTTTACACCCATGCTGTCCTATTTATGCATTTTTCTAATGTATTTTTGTTTTAAAGACTGAGCCTCAGAGGTGTTGACATCCTTACAACACATCAGGTAGACTTCTACTTCCAGGTAGAAGACACTCAGTGTTTCATGATGTTACCTTTGATATACCTTTGTTGAGTTTTGAGAATTGAGACAGCATTCTCTTCGGATTTCTAGACCCAGAGGGTTATTCATCCGGGTTCCAGTAAAGTCAGTGTGTCATTCAGGACGATCTGTCTTATTTCCATTGGGGCCCTTTAATCTTGTCGCTCAGGATATTACCCACAGCAGTCAGCTAACATCCAGGTTTTCCTACTCTCAAATCCTGGTCCTGGATCAGGTTTGTTAGTGTTTGCCTGGTCAACCCCAATGGAAACAAGTCACTCTGAATTTTGTTTTTTTTTGACAGGCAGGGAGTTATCCTAGGTAATTTACACTATGATAATTGTACTTATTTTTTTTTTTCAACAAGTTGGCCGTCTCCCACCGAGGCAGGGTGACCCAAAAAAGAAAGAAAATCCCCAAAAAGAAAATGCTTTCATCATCATTCAACACTTTCACCACACTCACACATAATCATTGTTTTTGCAGAGGTGCTCAGAATACAACAGTTTAGAAGCATATACGTATAAAGATACACAACATATCCCTCCAAACTGTACATAAATAAACTTACTGCTGCTGGTGCCCCCTCTCCCTGCTGGTGCTCCCCCTCCCTGCTGGCCCATGTATCCTTCACAGCCTGGTTGATCAGCATTTGGCAGAGGAAAGTGTCAAATTTCCTCTTAAAGGCTTCTATACTTATTCTAGGAGTGTTTCTGAAATCTTCTGCCAAGATGTTAAAAAATCTGGGACTGTTCATGTTAATACAGTGTTAGTATTGTGCCTACAGTGCCTCTGGCTTTTACAGGGTTTATTTTACACATTCTCTCATATCTCTTGCTGGCCATGGCTGGGCTGTGGGAGTAGAAAGACTTGGATGCATCAAACAGTATGTGCAGCATGCAGAATGACAGTGTGAAGATTTGGGACAAGGCCCTACAGTACTTTCCATGTATCTGTTATCCTGTATCTCTCTCTCATTTTGCTACTTGGCATGAAAATAATATTAGTTACTATACCATTATCAGTCAGGCTCCAGGGAATCTTGCTCATCTGGCACTTGGTAAATACTGCACATTCTGCAGACCACACTGGAACCAAGCATTGCAAAGAAATTTTGCAGGGATGGTAACCTTAGACTTATAAATCACAGAATGGGTGGGGCTCAGATCTGTGGCAGACAAGTTTTAGCATTTGGCTGTCATGTGATTTGTTTGCTTTAGTGTTATTAGACTTAAAAAAAATATTTAACTCAGTAAATCATGAAATATTCTTTGGAAAGGTTTCCAGATCTGGTTCTGGTCTTGCATAAACAACAATGAGCTATTAAAGCCGAGAAAACTAAATCGGAATCTTTGCCAATAACACATGGAGTATCGCAAGGAAGTATCTTGTCCCCCAATTTTTCTTCTATGTATGAAGTACGATATACCCACTGATGTTGAATGCAAACCCTTACTGTATGCAGATGAAAATGCCCTATTAGTGTTTGGTAAAGATAGAATATATAGTTAAAAATGTTATCTAACTTGGACTCTAGTAATAGTACAATAGATACAAATATTTAGGGGTGTCCTGTAAACTCGAATTTCCAAGTCACTGAAATCTTAAGAGTTGTCCAGGAGGCAGACATTTTGACTTGGTAAAATATAAACATGAGCTATTGAACATAATTTAGGCTTAGTTTTGGTTGGGTTACATTGTATGTATGTATTAGGTTAGTGCTTACAGATAATTTTGCGATATGTATTTATATTTTCCTGTAGGAAAATATTGAAGAATTCTGACCAATTAGTAACTTGGGAATGTTGGTGAGATCACTGGTATTCATCCTTTGATGACTGCTTATCAGAAAAAATGATTGAGAATCCAGTCATAAACAAGCAGATGCCAGAATACCTTTATTGGCAGGTACAAATACTAAGTCGGGATCTTATAGGAATTCATATAGACCTGCATGATCATCATAGTACAGTGCAGTACTCTGCTGACAAAAAAAAATGGAAAACAAATTATAAATTGTCCAATCACGTTTAAAGAATTGCCAATAACCTGTCAAGATTATGTTGCCTCAATTTTTGAGTGGGTTATGTATCTAAATCAACATGAAAATTTACTTAGGGAAGTGAATAAAAAATCTTTGTGATGCCTATAATCAAAACCACAGTAAACACACACGGGTCATACAGCGTATGACCTTGTGGGTTTAGTACTTAGCTTTGATTGTAATAATAATAATAATAATCTAAAACTATCAACTTATCAAAGGTCAACATTTAAAGCCAGTAGTGACATTGACCAGCTCAAGCCTAAACTTAAGGAGAGAGTTTTGTATGTACTAATACTGTAATACTGTACCATGAGTTGGTAGTGCAGTGATGAAGCTGCCAAACTGGAAATTTGTGTTCCAGGCTTTATAATAGGGTCCCCAAGTTGCACAGATTTTCAGTAAGTTTCAGTAAATTTCCTCACGAGAGACTTCCAATATACGTATAGTGAGTTACTGAAAAAAGATGTCTACAATATATATTAAGTTGAAATTGTAATATGCAACTGTTGTTTGTTGTCCATGCCTGTCAAGCATATTGATCAGATAGAAATAAGGCCCAAAAATAAGCTGCAAAATGAATCCTAAAGCAGACAAATGAGCTATGATGAAAGGCTGAAAACACCAAAGATGCTCGTGCTGGCTGAGAGCGTGTAAAGGCGATATATTGTAGAACAACATAAGAGGTTAAAAAAGATTTTGAAAGAATGAATGTTAATGTAGAAGATCCCAGTAGTTCATTGTAAGTCGATTGTTCAGTACTCGGAGCCTATTTTCCCCACAAGAAATAATGTAAAATGAATTGACGTGTTCCTGAGCCCTAATTTTCTGTAATTAATATCAATTAATATTTTTCCCACAAGAGTTTTACCCATTCTTTTAACTTCATTGTTTTTTTAAACTGCGTATAATTCACCTCAAAGGCAGTAGATTTTCTTTTTTTGTGGCTCTTGGCTATCACTAGTACTGTTAAACTTTCTGATCAAGATGCACAGCTGTTATCCAAGGTACAGACTACAGTGAAGATGTGGGGATGAGAGTATTTAAAGCATAGGCAGAATGTTTACCAGGAAATGTCATAAAACTAATAAAAACATTACTCAGACAAGCACTAGCACTAGCACTAGCTTGTGGCTGGGGACTACTTACACTTTGCCAGTGTAAGTAGTCCCCACTATCAAAAGTGGAAGTCACTTGTTCGTAAGAAATTAATTGGGTCCAAAATGTCAATGTCATAAATGTGAAGCCTTCTAGGTTGGGGCATACTGTACTGTACTGTACCTTCAACAGAGATAAAGGAACCACAGATGTAAATTAGGAAAAAGTAGAGGAGAAGGGATACTATGAAATTTTTCTTTACAATTAGAGTGGTAGAAGAATGGAATAAAGTGAAAGAGGAGGTAGTAAGTGGGAAGTGCTAAAACCATTGGAAATGAAAATGCCGTATGATGAACATTAATGAAGATGGCACACTTCAAGCATAGCACTGCTTCTGTGGCTACAAATAGGTAATTGCATTCACATTTACAAACAGGACTTACAGGAACCACATGTGAATCTTAGCCAGCCTTATAACTAGTTTTTTTTATACTGCACTGACAATTTGTTGATAAGCTAAAACATCTGGAAGATGAGGCATAAAAGTTAGGGACCCTCCAGTACTTAAGTTGAATTCATAATTTTGTATATACTACATAAATAAGTAAGCCATGTTCGATGGTGTGCTTATTATACCATACTTGAAAGATGCCTTAGACTTTAAAAAGAAAAATACAGTACTGTAAGAGATAAGATTTTGTTCAGATTTTTAACCCCAGAGAGTTAACCACTCAGGATAACCCCAAGAAAGTCAGCGCGCTATCGAGGACTGTCTGTCTTGTTTCCATCAGGGTCCTTAAATTTTGTTGTCCCCCAGGATGTGACCCACACCAGTCCGTTAACACCTAGTTACATGCCTGCTAGGTGAAAGGGGCAGAAGGTGTAAGGAAACATGCTCAACGTTTCCACCCTTGCCAGGGATCGAACCACGGACACTCGGGGTCTCTCGCCTCAACATGCTCACCTCACGCACTGTGTGAGGCAAGAGTGTTGCCTACCAGGCCAGAGCTCTATGCTCCTTATGTCCTGTCTTTGGTATTTAATCAGTCATATGCAGTACAATATTTATCAAAGAATTTAAGTGACTGTAGTACACTGTACTGTCTCCTTGTAACCTACTTCTATGTTCTATCACTTGGTCTGTGAAGGAAACATTTTGTATACCTCTTTGGACTTTTTCTAGCTTCTCCAATTTACATTTTAGGTGCAGACTCTGTTTTAATGCTTACATTTTTGTCTGAGTAATGTTTTCATTAGTTTTATGGCATTTCCTGGTCAATAAATTTTTCTTTACTGGTAACTCCTGGGTCTCTCTCTGTCTATTACTTAATATTTTTCATGCACTATATATTTTTCTAGAGGCACTTTTTTGCTCTATTTCTTTCTCATATGTCTGTTACATGGCATTTATCCACCTAAAATTGCTAAGTTCCATTAGTCATCTCTCGTGCCACTATTCATCATATCCAGGTTTTCCTGAAGGGATTCAGATATTTTTGTGATGCATTTTGTCTAGTCTTTGCATCATCTGGAAGCATGTTTATATTATTTTTTATTCCTTCTTGCAATTCTTTTATCTAAATCAGAAAAATTGTATTGCAAACACCAAGTCCTGCAGTCCCTGGTTACCTGGAGGTTATTCCGGGGATCAACGCCCCCGCGGCCCGGTCCATGACCAGGCCTCCTGATGGATCAGGGCCTAATCAACTAGGCTGTTACTGCTGGCCGCACGCAGTCCAACATACGAGCCACAGCCCGGCTGATCCGGCACTGACTTTAGGTATCTGCCCAGCTCTCTCTTGAAGGCAGCCAGGGGCTTATTGGCAATTCCCCTAATGCTTGATGGGAGGCTGTTGAACAGTTTTGGGCCCCGGACACTTATGGTGTTTTCCTTCATAGTTTAATACCAGGGCTTCTTTCACTTATATAGTACATCTTGATATGTTACAGTAATTCATTGGTCATACGTCAGCCCAAATTATTATTGACTAGTCCTTATTTAGAATGTACCTCACATTTCTGGTCTCCATATTATACAGTGGGCATAAATGTACTGGAAAACATTGAAACGAATGTCAGGTGTAAATTTTCTTGCAAACACTAGTGCACTTTTGCCTTGGCTTCAGATAGGCTTACTTTGATGTTATTGTTATTGGCCAAAAATTGAGTATTGATATCACTTTGTATTGGTTTATTTTGATGGCATCATTGGCCTAAAATTGAGTATTGATATCACTTTGTATTGGTTTATTTTGATGGCATCATTGGCCAAAAATTGAGTATTGATATCACTTTGTATTGGTTTATTTTGATGGCATCATTGGCCTAAAATTGAGTATGGGTCTCGGTATCTGCAGATAATTTGGTATCCCGTCCCTAATTACTGTACTGCTTAAAACAGCAGCAACAGCCTGGTTCACCAGGCATGCAGCAGACAAGCCTGGCCCATGCCCGGGCTCCAGGAGTAGAAAGAGTCTCGGAACTCATTAAAGGTATAGTTCTTAATCTTGTAATTGTTCCTTTCCACCCTAGGAAGTTTGGTTAAGTTTAATAAGATTTGTCAAGAAACAGGACAAGTATTTTCTGATGTGGGTCTTGGTCTACCTGGGGTCTACCTGGAGGTTATTCCAGGGATCAATGCCCCCGCAGCCCGGTCCACGACCAGGCCGCCTGGTGGATTGGGGCCTGATCAACCAGGCTGTTAATGCTGGCCACACGCAGTCCAATGTACAAACCACAGCCCGGCTGGTCCGACACTGACTTTAGGTATCTCTCCAACTCTCTCATGAAGGCAGCCAGGGGTTTATTGGTAATTCCCCTTATGCTTGGTGGGAGGCTGTTGAACAGTCTTGGGCCCCGGCCACTTAAGGTGTTTTCCCTTAGTGTACCAATGGCGCCCCTACTTTTAATTGGGGTATTTTGCATCACCTGCCCAGTCTTTTACTTTCATAGGGAGTTATTTTTGTGTGCAGATTCGGGACCATTCCTTCTAGGATTTTCCAAGTGTAGATTATGATATACTATCTCTTTCTCCTGCGTTCCAATGAGTACAAGTCAAGTGCTTCCAAGCGTTCCCAGTAGTTAAGGTGCTTGACAGAACTTATACGTGCAGTAAAGGTTCTCTGTACACTGCAATTTCACCTGCTTTGAGTCATATGATGACCTGCCATAGCAGCTTTGGATCATCTGGCCGAGGCCTTCTGCTGGCTTACCCTCCACCCCTTTAAAATTTAAGGTTATGATTATAACTATTTTGATAATAGAAGCCTAGTGTGAGACTGGACTATAGGGAATATAATCCCCAGAACCACCAACAGATACCAGATTCCTCTTAGTCACTTGTGTCTAAGAGGAATCTGGTATCCTCTTACTTGCATAGATATGTTTGAATGACTGCTGTAATTTTCATTTGTGTTTTATGTTGGCTATATTTTATTTGACACTGACGATGCTGATATGAATTACACTGAAGTCTAATATTTTATTGTTTTTTGACATTGTTTCATTTTAACAAATATAATATTTTCATTATTACTTTTATATACCGTGTATACAAATTAACATTTTCTAAAAATACAGCAGTTGTTAGTGTATATTATGGTTCATTAGTCGAAGGTTGCAGTGCTACTACATGTCTAGTGCTGCTACATGTGTAGTGCTGCTACATGTGTAGTGCTGCTACATGTGTAGTGCTGCTACATGTGTAGTGCTGCTACATGTCTAGTGCTACTACATGTGTAGTGCTGCTACATGTCTAGTGCTGCTACATGTCTAGTGCTGCTACATGTCTAGTGCTGCTACATGTCTAGTGCTGCTACATGTGTAGTGTTGCTACATGTGTAGTGTTGCTACATGTGTAGTGTTGCTACATGTGTAGTGTTGCTACATGTGTAGTGTTGCTACATGTGTAGTGTTGCTACATGTGTAGTGCTGCTACATGTGTAGTGTTGCTACATGTGTAGTGCTGCTACATGTGTAGTGTTGCTACATGTGTAGTGCTACTACATGTGTAGTGCTGCTACATGTGTAGTGCTACATGTGTAGTGCTGCTACATGTGTAGTGCTGCTACATGTGTAGTGTTGCTACATGTGTAGTGCTACTACATGTCTAGTGCTGCTACATGTGTAGTGTTGCTACATGTGTAGTGTTGCTACATGTGTAGTGCTGCTACATGTGTAGTGTTGCTACATGTGTAGTGTTGCTACATGTGTAGTGCTGCTACATGTGTAGTGTTGCTACATGTGTAGTGTTGCTACATGTGTAGTGCTGCTACATGTGTAGTGTTGTTGCTACATGTGTGGTGATGTTGCTACATGTGTGGTGATGTTGCTACATGTGTGGTGATGTTGCTACATGTGTGGTGATGTTGCTACATGTGTGGTGATGTTGCTACATGTGTGGTGATGTTGCTACATGTGTAGTGTTGTTGCTACATGTGTAGTGCTGCTACATGTGTAGTGTTGCTACATGTGTAGTGTTGCTACATGTGTAGTGCTGCTACATGTGTAGTGTTGCTACATGTGTAGTGTTGCTACATGTGTAGTGCTGCTACATGTGTAGTGCTGCTACATGTGTAGTGTTGCTACATGTGTAGTGTTGCTACATGTGTAGTGTTGCTACATGTGTAGTGCTGCTACATGTGTAGTGTTGCTACATGTGTAGTGTTGCTACATGTGTAGTGCTGCTACATGTGTAGTGTTGCTACATGTGTAGTGTTGCTACATGTGTAGTGCTGCTACATGTGTAGTGTTGCTACATGTGTAGTGCTGCTACATGTGTAGTGTTGCTACATGTGTAGTGCTGCTACATGTGTAGTGTTGCTACATGTGTAGTGTTGCTACATGTGTAGTGTTGCTACATGTGTAGTGCTGCTACATGTGTAGTGTTGCTACATGTGTAGTGCTGCTACATGTGTAGTGCTGCTACATGTGCAGTGCTGCTACATGTGTAGTGCTGCTACATGTGTAGTGCTGCTACATGTGTAGTGTTGCTACATGTGTAGTGCTGCTACATGTGTAGTGTTGCTACATGTGTAGTGCTGCTACATGTGTAGTGCTGCTACATGTGTAGTGTTGCTACATGTGTAGTGCTGCTACATGTGTAGTGTTGCTACATGTGTAGTGCTGCTACATGTGTAGTGTTGCTACATGTGTAGTGCTGCTACATGTGTAGTGTTGCTACATGTGTAGTGCTGCTACATGTGTAGTGTTGCTACATGTGTAGTGCTGCTACATGTGTAGTGCTGCTACATGTGTAGTGCTGCTACATGTGTAGTGCTGCTACATGTGTAGTGCTGCTACATGTGTAGTGCTGCTACATGTGTAGTGCTGCTACATGTGTAGTGCTGCTACATGTGTAGTGTTGCTACATGTGTAGTGTTGCTACATGTGTAGTGCTGCTACATGTGTAGTGTTGCTACATGTGTAGTGCTGCTACATGTGTAGTGTTGCTACATGTGTAGTGCTGCTACATGTGTAGTGCTGCTACATGTGTAGTGCTGCTACATGTGTAGTGCTGCTACATGTGTAGTGTTGCTATATGTGTAGTGATTGTTTTTAATAAATTTTGTGACATTCAAGTCAAAATAATGGCTGGGTACTCTACTTTTGCTTTTATAAAATGGAGATATGCTGCAGTAGGCCAGCAGGCTTAGCAATAATAATTATAATACTAATAATTTGAAGAGGGGAATCGTCAATCCTTTCAATATTTTCATAACTTAGCACTTGCTAGGTTCAAGTCAGTAACCACCTGTGACAAGTCTGTCCAGGTCGCCTTGTAGCCTTCCCTTGTTTTCTCTATTATAACTTCTCATTAGTTTTGCATTGTCAGCAATCAGGGATATGCATGGATCTTAATATATATGTTGATGTGTATTAAGAACAATGCTGGTCCCAGTACAGAAGCTTGTGGGACACCACTTTACACAGCACTACACCCCCAACACCTTTTTGTCTGGGCTATCACAGTTTCTCTGTGGTAGGTGGAGGAAGGAGAGTCTTGAAGTGTTGGTTGTGTGGTCAGTGTTTACATGTGTAATCTGGGCCTGATACTGCTATCTAACAAAAATATTTTTTGACAAGATAAACGGGATAGCTAATGTTAGCTCACTCTGCCAACAAGAAACCATGTATACCTATTACACTGATATAACTTTGATGGGTTTCGAGAGTTTTCCTACTCCCACAACCCGACCCTGAACCAGACTTGTTTGGGCATTTGCCTGTTCATCCAGGCTAGCCCGACCCTGAGCCAGGCTTGTCTGGTATTTGCCTATTCATCCAGCTGTTGCAGCTGGCGGACCACTGGTTGACCCAGGCTGTGGTGGGTATGGATTACGACAACCTGGGATATATCCAAACTGATGTGATAAAATTGTGGACTAATTTTATTACGAAAGTGATGCTAAGTCGGCTCTTGGCTCTTCGCTATTGGAAAACATTAGAGGTGTTGTGATATAAGAAATAGGTGTTATGTCTAGTGGTTCTGAGGATTATCTTCCGAGGGCCTGATCCCGTAGCAGGCTGGGTGTTCCTGAGGCAGTTGTGTTTCTCTGGAGTTAAATGTCCCTCTCGTTAACATGTGTAGCTCTTGAGGCAGTGTTGAGCATGTGGGTATGTGACGGCTTGCCTCCTATTATCTCATCTCAAGGACAGTCAGACGTCTTCACTGTGACTGACTTTCACCAACTTATCAGCATTTTGCTAACGCTGGAATAATACTTTGTATGGTTTTACTGGGATATTCACTTGCGAAGTGATCCCCTGACGCTTGTTACCACAGGCAAGGATATATCCATTCAACTTGGTTGAACGGATACTGTTGTTTGAGAAGCTCCTCAGTCCCTCCTGCCCTGGTCTCAAACCAGGTCTTGTGGCTCGTGGTCTGATTGGTTAGCTTGCTAGTACTACCTTCCCGCATTTCGCTGTACGCAGTCCAGGGTCACTAGTTGATTAGGAGGTTAGGGTGTATATGTACAGGGTAATGTGAGAGGTATTGATTGAAGGGTAGGTGTTGAGTACACCTGTAGCGAGTGGTGGTGGTTTGGGACACCTGTAGCAAGGAATGAAAGTGTGGGACACCTGTCGAAAGGTAATGATGGTTTACACAATACACAAATAACCCGCACATAAGAGAGAAGCTTCCGACGACGTTTCGGTCCGACTTGGACCATTGACAAAGTCACACAGTGTGACGTTGTCAATGGTCCAAGTCTGACCGAAACGTCGTCGTAAGCTTCTCTCTTTTATGTGCGGGTTATTTGTGTATCGCTCCAGTCACGGTATTGTGCCTTTTTTTGTTATTTATGTAATGATGGTTTTGAACACCTGTACCAAGAGAGGGTTTAGGATAATGTGCCTTGCTATTGTTTGAAAGAGATATATTGTGATATAGTGACTGGCAGGGTGGTAATTATCTCCATCTGACTACTCAAGAGGTCTCTAGTTGGTGTGGCAAGGCAGGGGAGGTGGGTGTCTTGGACACCTGTAAAGGTAACAACATGCGGGACTGAGTGAATGTGGTGGTGGTGGTGGAGTGGGGTCTTCTCCTACATGTAATACTGAGTGAATACACCAAGCCAAGTAATGAGTAATAACATTGTCATCTCAGAGAAATTAGAGTGATTTAATATATATATATATATATATATATATATATATATATATATATATATATATATATATATATATATATATATATATATATATATATATATATATAACCTTACTGTGCTACTTAATATCCATTGTGCAATAAGCTGTACCTTATATAGTAATAAATATAGGGAATGTATTGGTATCGCTAGGTGACCAATGTAGATACTGATGCAGTGGGTGATCAGGGAGTGTAAAGCAAGTAATTGTAACTGTCTTCCCCTTCCCAGGCGCTTTATTACTCATTAAGAAACTATAAATCAGGTTTACGGTCTCCCATGAGAGAGAGAGAGAGAGAGAGACAGACAGACAGACAGACAGACAGACAGACAAACCCCAGGGGAGAGGGAGTGAATATTCTCACGAACAGAGTGGCATTACACCCACCACAGAGACCCCGTGGGAACACCTGGTGCACCAAACTCCTGTAGTCGCCAAGTTGTGGTTGCGGGGATTCGAGTCTGTGTCTGCCTCCGCCTTTCCACACAACAGGTTCCACTAATTCCCTGCCACAAGGGCCCTGTCGTAGTGTGCTTCTGCCACATCCTTCTGTAGGTTATTCCATTTCCCAGCCATCCCGAGACTGAAATATTGACTGACGTCTCTCTCTATGCACCACAACCCGGCTGATCAGGAACTGTTATGAAGAATCTGTTAAGTTCCCACTTGATGACAGCCAGGAGCAGATGGCAGAAGGAGCACTGCAGCAGGCCTACTGGGCCATGCTCTTGGTAATCGACCTCATGGCATGAAGAGAGGGTGTTGAAGAGTCGTAGTTCCTTACACTTATCGAATTCTCTCAGTGGGAGCGATGAGTACACAGAGAACTCAGTAAGTGTTAAGGGACCTCGACTCAACACCCTTCCTTGATACATAGAGGATTATCATCAAATTCTTGGCTGTCTTTAGAAGGGAACTCGACAGGTGCCTAAAAAAAAACAGCTCCTGATCAGCCGGGTTGTGGTGCATACGTTGGACTGTAGGTGGCGAGCTCTGGCATACGTCCGTGTGTATGTCAAATATGAGAAAGATAAGTGGGGTGAGAAGTCTGCCTTGTGGAACACAACTCTTCACTGCAGCAACCCCAGATTTTACTGTTTACTGTTCTTTTTGGGGTCTTTTAGTTAGCAAGTTAAATATACATTTGCCCATTTTCTAGTTATTTCCTCGGCACATTTTATGAGCAGTTACTCCATGGTCGTACTTGTCAAAGGCTTTTGCAAAAGTGTGTTTCCCACTTGTGGTATTTTTCTTGGTGGGCTCAAGTTGGTATAGGAGTTTGTATTAATATACTACAAGAGGTGAATGTATTTATTAAGATAATTGTTATTTTGGGTGGGGCTCTGGTATGTGCAAGTATCACATGTTTGTGGGGTGAGGGCAGGGAGAGGGGGGGAGTTATCCTCCCTTTTATGGTATGCAAATTATCATGGCCCCCTCTCACCCACTGTACATCATAACCCCCTTCCTAGCCTTGCCTCACCCCTCACTCCTTCCATATCCCTCTCTTCCTCTCCCCCCTCTCTCTCCCTCTCTGTCTACTTTGTTTCTCCCTCCCTTCACATTCCTCTCCCTTTACCCAGCTACTCACCTTTTCAGCTGTGACAATCCCTTCTGATCCCTTTACCTACCTTCTTATGTCTACTACTTGCGTTCCATTCGTTCTTTTACCTTTCCTTCATTTCTCACGCCTACTCCTTGCCTTCCATTTCTTCGCCCCTTCACATGCCTGCCCCTCGTGTCCCATCTCTTCCCTTCTCGTGTCTTCCCATGCGTAACCATTCTGTCCCATCGTTTTCCCTTGGCTTCCCATGGCTGTCCATACCTCCTCTTGAGTCTTGTCTCAGCGCCGGTTCCTTACCTTCACCTTTCTTCTCAGGGACTCACTATTGAGGCAAAAAAAAAAAAAAGTGAGAGGGGAGAAGGTAGGACTAAGTCTTTTTATTAGCTTGCATTCATTTTTTAACTAAGGTGTATAAAATCTCTCCTACCTTTTTTTTGTTGGTACTAAGGGTGGTTTGGTCACGGCTGGAGATGCTATGTTGTCAGGGTTACTCCAAGGTTGCCTCTGCAAGCTCCTGTGATATTTGGTGTTGCCGGTGGCTTATGTTGTATAGGGGACTGGATGTTGTTCGCATACGGAACTGCTAGACCGTCTATAGTACGTCTCCGTATTTTTGCAGTATTGAATTTCAATTGTATCATTTTTTTTTTTGCAC
This sequence comes from Cherax quadricarinatus, assembly GCF_038502225.1. Taxonomy (NCBI): domain Eukaryota; kingdom Metazoa; phylum Arthropoda; class Malacostraca; order Decapoda; family Parastacidae; genus Cherax; species Cherax quadricarinatus. The sequence continues at coordinate 450,035 of NC_091379.1, read as the reverse complement.
GGTTGTTTGTATATATCATGTTGCTGGACCTGCCCTCGTAAACATTTGTACTGTGACGAATGTTAATGTAATCATCGATATTCACTGTACTGGAAAGGGTACTTGGTGACCTGATTCTGTATGGGTAATCTCTGGTGAGTGTGTAAGGGGAAGTGTTTGTCTTGGGGTCACTGAGTGTTGGCAGAAAACAGGGGGAATGAGCATGGGATGTCTGGAGGAAGGGGAACAGCTAATCCCACCTTGTCATTACTCTTGTCTGCTGATTGTTATTGTGAGGGGGAGACTGATGACTTGGCTCTTGACCTTCGTTGGGAAGCACTCACAGCTGTGGTTCTCAACCTTTCCCAGTGCCAGGACCCCCTTTTAACATGAAAAAAAATCGCGCCCCCCTACCCCCCACACACGCTAAAAGTTGTATGTTCAGGATATCTTACTGATATCTTACCAGTAGATACCAGAAACACTGCTGGCACAAGTGTAGAAGTCTTCAAAAGGAAACTGGACAAGTATCTTGACCAGGTGCCAGATCAACGAGGCTGTGATGGATATGTGGGTCAGCGGGCCGCTAACAGCAACAACCTGGTTGGCCATACAAGCACCAGACGAGCCTGGCCATGATATCGGAAAAACTCTCGGAACGCATTAAAGGTATATCAGAGGTAAAAGTATACTAAGGAGGAATCGTGGCGCCAGGCTTCCCACACCCATTACAATCATTCAACGACCCCCTCCCAGGGGTGAGTGACCCCCACCTTCACAACCAGTTTTATAGTCTCAAGTATTCAATAATATTTTTGTTGCTAGATTAACGACCAGTTCATCAGTAAGTGAGGCGGCAGTATACTTGATATATACTCTTTAAGTTCTTCACTTTGAATTGTTGAATCTGTTCATTGAGATTCGGCTGCTACATTTGGCATAGTTTACCTACCTACCTGGAGGTTATTCCGGGGATCAACGCCCCCGCGGCCCGGTCCACGACCAGGCCTTCCGGTGGACCAGGGATCAACCAGGCTGTTACTGCTGGCCCAGTACGAACTGTAGGCTTTAGCTTACCTCCCTGTAGGTTACCTTCCTGTAGCTCACCTCCCTGTAGCTTACCTTTCATTTTCCCTACATTAAACCAGATTACCTCCATTCTCTAGGCACTGTACGACCCCTATGGGTTTAGCCCTTTATCCATGGTTATAACAATTTTTAAATGGGTGGAGGGGTAGGCCAGCGCGAGGCCTCGGTCAGATGACCAAAAGCTCCAAAGGCGGGTCATCATCTGACTAAGACCCGCGTCAGGAGACACTTGTCCTGTTCCCTGACGAACCTTATCTAACCTAACCTTGATTCAGAAAATGACTTCCAGGATTATATCATTAAAATGCTACTTGGAATTTAACATTACCTGGAGGATGTTTGGGGGGTCAACGCCCCCATCAGCGTGATAGGAAGGGGCCACGGAGAGAACTTTGATATATTTACAGTAGGCCTGAGTGGTCCCCTCTGGCCTACCTTGTCGCTCATTCGTGCCAACACTCCGTCTCGTCTTTCCCTCATTCCTGTCTAATGTAATTACCGGAAGTGGTTGTACTTAGCTGTCAGGGAGGTTTCTGGGGATGAAGGGGAGGGGAGGGAGGTGAGGGATACGCAAAGGGAGATTGTCAGGGATAGATATGAAAAAGGTCAGGGATAAATTGAGGGAGATTACTGAGGGTAGATATGGAGGGGAGGTATTGGTAAGGTACCTTTTGTCTATCCGTCCGTCCTTCCGTTTCTTCCATCCGCCTGTCCTTCCGTTTCCTCTTCGCTAAGTCCTGTTTTCCCTTCCCCTCCTGTTCAGTTTTTCTGTCGTCTCTTTCGTTTCCTCTCCGCCTGTCCAGTTTCTCACTAGTTGCCAGTTGTTTTATGTCTTATCCTTCACTTGTATGTATCCGCCGTCATTAATTCACTCGTCACTTTTTATCGAGTTCTTCCATATTTTTCCCCCTTGTTTACACCCATGTATTTCTTTCCATCTGTCCATATATTCTCTATCTTTCTCTCTATTCATATATTATCTTTCATCTTTCTCTCCATCCATGTATCCTCTCTCATCCTTGCCTCGGTCTATGTATTATCTTTCGTCCACAACCCCATCCTTCCCCTCGTTTATTATGTATTGGTATCAGTGTACTCGCGTGTACTTCCGTCGGGGTTATGACCATTCTGTCGGGTTGTGTGTTGGTCACGGAGTGTTGCATTCGTATTGTGTTGCAAGGGGAAGTGTTGGTGTTGTGGCTGGGAGCAGGGAGGGGTGTTGCACCCTCTCGTTGGGGGATTGGATTTTAGTGATTGCTGTTGCACCCTCTTGTTGGAGGGGAGGAATGGTAAAGGAGAGGCAAGTGTAACTGTGTTAAGGGTAGGGAGAATGAGGGACGGGAAGGGAGAATGAGGGACGGGAAGGGAGAATGAGGGGAGGGACAGGAAGGGAGAGTGAGGGGAGGGACAGGAAGGGAGAGTGAGGGGAGGGACGGGAAGGGAGAGTGAGGGGAGGGACGGGAAGGTAGAGTGAGGGGAGGTGGAGTGAGGGGAGGGATGGGAAGGGAGAGTGAGGGGAGGGACGGGAAGGGAGAGTGAGGGGAGGGACGGGAAGGGAGAGTGAGGGGAGGGACGGGAAGGGGGAGTGAGGGGAGGGACGGGAAGGGAGAGTGAGGGGAGGGACGGGAAGGGAGAGTGAGGGGAGGGACGGGACGGGTGAGTGAGGGGAGGGACGGGAAGGGAGAGCGAGGGGAGGGACGGGAAGGGAGAGCGAGGGGAGGGACGGGAAGGGAGAGCGAGGGGAGGGACGGGAAGGGAGAGCGAGGGGAGGGACGGGAAGGGAGAGTGAGGGGAGGGACGGGAAGGGAGAGTGAGGGGAGGGACGGGAAGGGAGAGTGAGGGGAGGGACGGGAAGGGAGAGTGAGGGGAGGGAAGGGAAGGGAGAGTGAGGGGAGGGACCGGAAATGAGAGTGAGGGGAGGGACGGGAAGGGAGAGTGAGGGGATGTATCATGTGGGGTTTGAACACATGGATAGGGTAAAGAAATACTCACGTAGGCTGGTAGTACGTATATTACGGATAGTGTGTGAAGCGCCCAAACAGCCGTGACCTGCCTCCTTGCTCACTCTCGTAAGACTGACCGCCCACAGTACCCATATGTGAAGGGGTGTTTGAAATACTGCTAGGTCAGCAACAATATGAATACAGTCATGATTCATGCAGACGGTTGGTAGTGAGTCATCTACTGGTACACTGGTTACTGGTAACTGGTTACTAGGAACTGGTACTACTACTGAGAGCTATCCACCTTTTTGTTTGCACATAACTTCCAATGCAACCATAGGCCCTATGGTGCAAGCATCTGTTCATAGTGCGCCCGTTCATTTGTTCATGGACTCTGGTGCGCAAGTCAATATTATTAGGTCTAGTTTGTTTAAGGATAAGCAGTTACGACATGTCCTTCTCGTAGAACCGACTCATGTGTCCTCCCTTAGTGGAGTAGCTGGTTCTCACCTGCGTGACCGAGGTCGGACTTCCCTAACCTTTTCTATCCAAGGTAGAGACTTCACTGCTTCCTTCCTTGTTGTCGACCAGATTACTTTCCCTGGTGACCTTCTGGGATTTGCTTCCATGCGAGACTTACGCATTGTGCTCGACCCGTACCGATGGCATGTCCAAATTGACGACTTGATCGTTCCATTCTGGGGTTACCAGCTTGGATCAGAAATCTGTCATACTGCTGCAGAGTATGATGTACGCATTAAGTCCTTACAAGCCAATGCATTCTCCAGTAGCGTACCCAAGCGGTCAGGCACTGGTAATTCTGTCACTCCCATCCGTGTTCCACCTATACCTTCAGACTTGCAGGATAGTGTTCCGTTGCCTCAAGTGTCCGAGGACACTCAGACTGCCTTGAGTGCACAGCCTATCCCTGCAATGACTGCTAGTTCGAGTAGTAGTTTCTCCACAGGGGATGCCTTGTCAGAAAACGATTACTTGGAACTAGTAATGCCATCTCTTGTTGATGTCACATGCCGTTTGCAGAAAGACGTCTGTTGCTGCTAGTGCTCTCACTAGAGTGTCTGTTGGTGTTCCTAATGTTCCAGATGGTGATAACGTCCTAGTTGACAGTGATTCCTGCAAGGTCAAAGGTTTATTTGTTGAACCTTCCTTACATGTTGTAAGAGACAGTAAGATCCATTTACTCCTTGCTAACACTTTGGGTCACAGTGTTCGTCTCAGAGCAAATACCAACCTCGTTGACCTAGTTCACTATCCTTACCCTGTTCAGGTAGAGGATGAGTTGTCACCTGACCAGTGGGTCGGTGCTATTTCTACCGGGGAGACCTCATCCACTTCACTGGATCAATCTGTTCCACCAGTTGAGGAGAAAGACTTAGCTCCCACTGACTTCCCAGATGAAGTCAAGCGTTTGTTGACTCTGTTGAACAAACGTCGTAAAGCCATTGCCTTACCAGGTGAGAAGATGGGTATAACGACCTTATTGTCCCATCGTATTCCACTTGAACCTGGTACTAGACCTATCTACATACCTGCGTACAGAATGCCTCATTCACAAGTTGCTGTCGCAGAAGAATTGATCAATCAAATGCTTGATGATGGAGTTATTGCACCTAGCAATTCACCTTGGAATGCACCCTTGATCCTAGTACCTAAGAAGGATGGTACTTGGCACCCAGTGATTGACTTTAGGAAGTTAAATGCGAAAACTATTCCAGATCGCTTCCACTTCCTGTACTGGGTGATCTTTTACGTAACATCGGAGATAACAAAGTCTTTTCAACCCTGGTGTTACAAGGGTTTTGGCAAGTCCCTCTTCACGAGGACAGCCAAGAGCTAACTGCATTCTCCACTCCTACAGGTCATTATCACTTCCTCCGTATGGCATTTGGATTACGATCCTCCCCTATCACGTTCTCAAGGCTCATGACTAATATCTTTAGAGGTCTCATAGGTAATGCACTTATGGTGTACTTAGATGACGTAATCGTCATGTCTAAAGACGTGGATACACACTTGAAAAGACTTGATGTAGTACTTGGTAAGCTTGAAGAAGCCAATTTAAAGATCAAACTGTCTAAATGTCAATTTTTCAGATCAGAAATTAAGTTTCTTGGTCACGTAGTCACTCCTAGAGGGGTTACGACTGACCAAAGTAAAGTAACTGCAGTACTAAATTTTCCAACTCCCAAAACTGCTGATGCCGTAAGATCCTTTGTGGGCTTAGCAGGTTTTTATAGATCTTTCATTGCCAATTTTTCTTCCATAGCTGCTCCTCTAACTGAGTTGCTTAAGAAAGATGCTCCTTTTGTTTGGGCCTTCCGTCAAGAAAGAGCATTCCAAACTCTAAAAGAAAAGCTAACATCTGCTCCAATTTTGAAATTTCCAGATTTTTCTAAGCCCTTCTATCTGACAACTGATGCTAGTTCTATTGGCATAGGTGCCGTACTAGCTCAGAAGACCGATGGCAAGTACAACGCAGTTGCATTTGCTAGCCGACTCCTTACAAAGGCTGAACGTAATTATACAGTAACTGAGCAAGAAGCTTTAGCAATAGTATGGTCTTTAAAGCACTTCCGAGACATTTATCAGTACTCTGTTCATGTCTTGACAGACCATGCTCCACTTATACCTTTATTCCAGAACAAACAACCTACTGGAAGGTTAGCCAGATGGACCTTGACTATCCAAGAGTTCAATCCCACCGCTGCCACCATTTATCATGTGGGGTTCGAACACGTGGATAGGGTAAAGAAATACTCACGTAGGCTGGCAGTACGTATATTACGGATAGTGTGTGAAGTGCCCAAACAGCCGTGACCTGCCTCCTTGCTCACTCTCGTAAGACTGACCGCCCACAGTACCCATATGTGAAGGGGTGTTTGAAATACTGCTAGGTCAGCAACAATATGAATAAAGTCATGATTCACGCAGACGGTTGGTAGTGAGTCATCTACTGGTACACTGGTTACTGGTAACTGGTTACTAGGAACTGGTACTACTACTGAGAGAGGGACGGGAAGGGAGAGTGAGGGGAGGGAAGGGAAGGGAGAATGAGGGGAGGGACGGGAAGGGAGAGTGAGGGGAGGGACGGGAAGGGAGAGTGAGGGGAGGGAAGGGAGAGCGAGGGGAGGGACGGGAAGGGAGAGTGAGGGGAGGGAAGGGAAGGGAGAGTGAGGGGAGGGACAGGAAGGGTGAGTGAGGGGAGGGACGGGAAGGGAGAGTGAGAGGAGGGACGGGAAGGGAAGGGAGAGTGAGGGGAGGGACGGGTAGGGTAAGGGAAGGGAGAGTGCGGGGAGGGACGGGAAGGGAGAGTGAGGGGAGGGAAGGGAGAGTGAGGGGAGGGACGGGAAGGGAGAGTGAGGGGAGGGACGGGAAGGGAGAGTGAGGGGAGGGAAGGGAAGGGAGAGTGAGGGGAGGGACGGGAAGGGAGAGCGAGGGGAGGGACGGGAAGGGAGAGTGAGGGGAGGGAAGGGAAGGGAGAGTGAGGGAAGGGAAGGGAGAGTGAGGGGAGGGAAGGGAAGGGAGAGTGAGGGGAGGGATGGGAAGGGTGAGTGAGGGGAGGGAAGGGAAGGGAAAGTGGGGAGGGAAGGGAAGGGAGAGTGAGGGGAGGGAAGGGAAGGGTGAGTGAGGGGAGGGAAGGGAAGGGAGAGTGAGGGGAGGGAGAGCATCTTCGTGTCAGAGAACCAGATGAAGACGGGTTAGTAAAGTTGACCAACTCGGTGATGTCTCGCTCTGTATATATCGTATTTTCCGGCATTTAAGGCGCGCTTTTTTCTCCACAAAAAGTCTTGGAAAATCAGTGTGCGCCTTATATGCTGAAGGTCAGGGTCTGGTTACCTGGAGGTTATTCTGGAGGTTGTTCAAGGGTAGGCTCTGAGGTAGTTTTTAACAGTTGTTTACTAACGTTACGTTACAACTGCTTGCAAACATGATCTTGTCTTGTATACTCGTGCGCCTTATATGCTGGAAAATACGGTAATCAGCAGCCATATAATAGCTAGGACAAGTAACTACATCAAATGCCAGACTAACCAGGCTGTGATGAATATGTGGGTCAGCGGGTCACCGGCAGCAACAGCCTAGTTGACCAGACAAGCCTGGCCTATGACGGCTCCGGGAGTAGAAACTCTCGAAATTCATCAAAGGTATTGTGTGCGGTTACTTACTTGTAGATACAAGAGTATCGTTGTGCTTGTAACACTGCCCGTACCTTTGAGTTCCGGGAGTTTTTCTATTCCCAGAGCCAGGCTCGTCTGGTGCTTGCATGGTCAACCAGGTTGTTGCTGCTGGGGGCCCGCTACTCCACATATCCATCACAGCCTGGTTCATCTGGCACCTGGTTAAGATACTTGTCCAATTTCCCAGACTTCTACACTTGTTCCAGCAGTGTTTCTGATGTTTCTTGGCAAGATGTTACGGGAGTGTACAGATTTAGGACAAGACCCTACGGGAGTGTACAGATTTAGGACAAGACCCTACGGGAGTGTACAGATTTAGCTCAAGACCCTCAAGAACTTTCTAGGTATTTATAATCATGTATCTCTCTCCTCCGCTCCACTTAGTACAGATTTAAGACTTGGCGTTCCCTGTAATGGGCCAGCCACTCTGGGAAGTATCCCTTCCGCGTCATTTATCCTTCAGTTTGCAACTGTGGCTTCTTATTATATCTGTAGTAGTTTATATTTGTAACACCAGTCGTCTGGCACCGAGGTAGGGTGACCTGGAAAATAGGAAAGAGTATGCCTGGAAGGTGTTCCAGGGGTATAACGCCCCCTCTTCCCAGTCCTTGGCCATGCTTCTGGTTACCGCCATTTATTTCAAGCAGCTCTCAGAACTGCAACATCCCCACCCCTTCCTTTGCAGTTACAGCTGCATATTCCAATTTTTGCCTAATGTATGTTGTGTGCGTATTATTACACACACAAAAAGGACCAGGAGCTGTGAATTGACACCTGCAACCAGAAATAGGTGAGCGCGCACGAGCTCTGTGTGAGGTGAGTACGGTGTATATATAAAATTGTGTGCGCGCACTTAGGGTTGGTCTTTGTGTAGCTGTATTTGCCTCTCTTGCCTTTCCGACCCGCTGCATCATAACAAGTCATACCTCTTGTAGAGAACCTCCAATATGGTGCCATTAACACCAGAAACTGACCTAACACCTAGTGTAACAAGTTAATGTGTGTGTGTATGTATTTAATATATATATATATATATATATATATATATATATATATATATATATATATCTATATATATATATATATATATATTATATAAATTTTTTTCAACAAGTCGGCCGTCTCCCACCGAGGCAAGGTGACCCAAAGAGAAAGAAAATCCCCAAAAAGAAAATACTTTCATCATCATTCAACACTTTCACCTCACTCACACATAATCACTGTTTTTGCAGAGGTGCCCAGAATACAACAGCTTAGAAGTATATACGTAGTATGTTGGTAGACAGCAACCGCCCAGGGAGGTACTACCGTCCTGCCAAGTGAGTGTAAAACGAAAACCTGTAATTGTTTTACATGATGGTAGGATTGCTGGTGTCTTGTCTGTCTCATAAATATGCAAGATTACAGGTATGTCTTGCTACTTCTACTTACACTTAGATCACACTACACATTTATGTACACGTTTATTTATATACACTCATCTGAGTTTTCTTTGATTTTATCTTAGTTCTTGTTCTAATTACTTTTCCTTTTATATCCATGGGGAAGTGGAATAAGAATCTTTCCTCCGTATGCCATGCGTGTTGTAAAAGTCAACTAAAATACCGGGAACAATGGGCTACTAACCCCTTTTCCTGTAAAGATTACTAAAAAGAATAAGAAAATTGTCAAAGTGGGAAGTCTGAATGTGCGTGGATGTTGTGCGAATGATAAGAAAGAGATGATTGTGGATGTTATGAATGAGAAGAAGCTGGATATCATGGCTTTAAGTGAAACATATAATATATATATATATATATATATATATAAACACGCTAAGATAACAGGGATATCTTGCTACTCCTACTTACACTTTGGTCACACTTCACAGACACGCACATGCATATATATATATACATACATCTAGGTTTTTCTCCTTTTTCTAAATAGCTCTTGTTCTTTTTTATTTCTTCTATTGTCCATGGGGAAGTGGAAAAGAATCCTTCCTCCGTAAGCCATGCGTGTCGTATGAGGCGACTAAAATGCCGGGAGCAATGGGCTAGTAACCCCTTCTCCTGTATACAATTACTAAAAAAGAGAAGAAGAAAAACTTTATAAAACTGGGTTGCTTAAATGTGCGTGGATGTAGTGCGGATGACAAGAAACAGATGATTGCTGATGTTATGAATGAAAAGAAGTTGGATGTCCTGGCCCTAAGCGAAACAAAGCTGAAGGGGGTAGGAGAGTTTCAGTGGGGGGAAATAAATGGGATTAAATCTGGAGTATCTGAGAGAGTTAGAGCAAAGGAAGGGGTAGCAGTAATGTTAAATGATCAGTTATGGAAGGAGAAAAGAGAATATGAATGTGTAAATTCAAGAATTATGTGGATTAAAGTAAAGGTTGGATGCGAGAAGTGGGTCATAATAAGCGTGTATGCACCTGGAGAAGAGAGGAATGCAGAGGAGAGAGAGAGATTTTGGGAGATGTTAAGTGAATGTATAGGAGCCTTTGAACCAAGTGAGAGAGTAATTGTGGTAGGGGACTTGAATGCTAAAGTAGGAGAAACTTTTAGAGAGGGTGTGGTAGGTAAGTTTGGGGTGCCAGGTGTAAATGATAATGGGAGCCCTTTGATTGAACTTTGTATAGAAAGGGGTTTAGTTATAGGTAATACATATTTTAAGAAAAAGAGGATAAATAAGTATACACGATATGATGTAGGGCGAAATGACAGTAGTTTGTTGGATTATGTATTGGTAGATAAAAGACTGTTGAGTAGACTTCAGGATGTACATGTTTATAGAGGGGCCACAGATATATCAGATCACTTTCTAGTTGTAGCTACACTGAGAGTAAAAGGTAGATGGGATACAAGGAGAATAGAAGCATCAGGGAAGAGAGAGGTGAAGGTTTATAAACTAAAAGAGGAGGCAGTTAGGGTAAGATATAAACAGCTATTGGAGGATAGATGGGCTAATGAGAGCATAGGCAATGGGGTCGAAGAGGTATGGGGTAGGTTTAAAAATGTAGTGTTAGAGTGTTCAGCAGAAGTTTGTGGTTACAGGAAAGTGGGTGCAGGAGGGAAGAGGAGCGATTGGTGGAATGATGATGTAAAGAGAGTAGTAAGGGAGAAAAAGTTAGCATATGAGAAGTTTTTACAAAGTAGAAGTGATGCAAGGAGGGAAGAGTATATGGAGAAAAAGAGAGAGGTTAAGAGAGTGGTGAAGCAATGTAAAAAGAGAGCAAATGAGAGAGTGGGTGAGATGTTATCAACAAATTTTGTTGAAAATAAGAAAAAGTTTTGGAGTGAGATTAACAAGTTAAGAAAGCCTAGAGAACAAATTGATTTGTCAGTTAAAAATAGGAGAGGAGAGTTATTAAATGGAGAGTTAGAGGTATTGGGAAGATGGAAGGAATATTTTGAGGAATTGTTAAATGTTGATGAAGATAGGGAAGCTGTGATTTCGTGTATAGGGCAAGGAGGAATAACATCTTGTAGGAGTGAGGAAGAGCCAGTTGTGAGTGTGGGGGAAGTTCGTGAGGCAGTAGGTAAAATGAAAGGGGGTAAGGCAGCCGGGATTGATGGGATAAAGATAGAAATGTTAAAAGCAGGTGGGGATATAGTTTTGGAGTGGTTGGTGCAATTATTTAATAAATGTATGGAAGAGGGTAAGGTACCTAGGGATTGGCAGAGAGCATGCATAGTTCCTTTGTATAAAGGCAAAGGGGATAAAAGAGAGTGCAAAAACTATAGGGGGATAAGTCTGTTGAGTGTACCTGGTAAAGTGTATGGTAGAGTTATAATTGAAAGAATTAAGAGTAAGACGGAGAATAGGATAGCAGATGAACAAGGAGGCTTTAGGAAAGGTAGGGGGTGTGTGGACCAGGTGTTTACAGTGAAACATATAAGTGAACAGTATTTAGATAAGGCTAAAGAGGTCTTTGTGGCATTTATGGATTTGGAAAAGGCGTATGACAGGGTGGATAGGGGGGCAATGTGGCAGATGTTGCAAGTGTATGGTGTAGGAGGTAGGTTACTGAAAGCAGTGAAGAGTTTTTACGAGGATAGTGAGGCTCAAGTTAGAGTATGTAGGAAAGAGGGAAATTTTTTCCCAGTAAAAGTAGGCCTTAGACAAGGATGTGTGATGTCACCGTGGTTGTTTAATATATTTATAGATGGGGTTGTAAGAGAAGTAAATGCGAGGGTCTTGGCAAGAGGCGTGGAGTTAAAAGATAAAGAATCACACACAAAGTGGGAGTTGTCACAGCTGCTCTTTGCTGATGACACTGTGCTCTTGGGAGATTCTGAAGAGAAGTTGCAGAGATTGGTGGATGAATTTGGTAGGGTGTGCAAAAGAAGAAAATTAAAGGTGAATACAGGAAAGAGTAAGGTTATGAGGATAACAAAAAGATTAGGTGATGAAAGATTGAATATCAGATTGGAGGGAGAGAGTATGGAGGAGGTGAACGTATTCAGATATTTGGGAGTGGACGTGTCAGCGGATGGGTCTATGAAAGATGAGGTGAATCATAGAATTGATGAGGGAAAAAGAGTGAGTGGTGCACTTAGGAGTCTGTGGAGACAAAGAACTTTGTCCTTGGAGGCAAAGAGGGGAATGTATGAGAGTATAGTTTTACCAACGCTCTTATATGGGTGTGAAGCGTGGGTGATGAATGTTGCAGCGAGGAGAAGGCTGGAGGCAGTGGAGATGTCATGTCTGAGGGCAATGTGTGGTGTGAATATAATGCAGAGAATTAGTAGTTTGGAAGTTAGGAGGAGGTGCGGGATTACCAAAACTGTTGTCCAGAGGGCTGAGGAAGGGTTGTTGAGGTGGTTCGGACATGTAGAGAGAATGGAGCGAAACAGAATGACTTCAAGAGTGTATCAGTCTGTAGTGGAAGGAAGGCGGGGTAGGGGTCGGCCTAGGAAGGGTTGGAGGGAGGGGGTAAAGGAGGTTTTGTGTGCGAGGGGCTTGGACTTCCAGCAGGCATGCGTGAGCGTGTTTGATAGGAGTGAATGGAGACAAATGGTTTTTAATACTTGACGTGCTGTTGGAGTGTGAGCAAAGTAACATTTATGAAGGGATTCAGGGAAACCGGCAGGCCGGACTTGAGTTCTGGAGATGGGAAGTACAGTGCCTGCACTCTGAAGGAGGGGTGTTAATGTTGCAGTTTAAAAACTGTAGTGTAAAGCACCCTTCTGGCAAGACAGTGATGGAGTGAATGATGGTGAAAGTTTTTCTTTTTCGGGCCACCCTGCCTTGGTGGGAATCGGCCGGTGTGATAATAATAAAAAATATATATATATATATATTGTGTGTGTGTGTGTGTGTGTGTGTGTGTGTGTGTGTGTGTGTGGAACAAGGGAGGATTGTCATGCGAACTGGTTACTGTGTTGACCAGGGTGGAGAGTGGACACAAGGTGGGATTCTGGTGGTCAACACATTCCAGGGACTGGTTCTGCGAACTTTAATTAAAAGACTCGACACTTGTATATGATACCAGACGTAATGAGTGTGCGTCTGTAAGGGATATGAGAGTCCCCAGAGGTAGAGGAATGTGTAGCAAGAGGGAGGGAGGGAAGGGAACACGAGAGGAGGGAGGGAGTTAAGCTGGAGTGAGGTAATAGGCTAGAGGGGAAGAGAGATGGAATTAATCCTGATCAGGAGGGAATGGACAGTTAAGTAGACAGTGCATAAAATGGAGCAGTGTCGATAAAGGAGGAGTGAAATATTCGAGGGAAGGAATGAGAGGTGTGGAGGAGGCTGCTCGTCATCACTGGTGAAAATACCTCCCCTCCTCATTCCCCATGTTCCGCCCGGCTTGGAACCCTGGATTGGGAAGGACTGGAGGGGTAGAGAAAACACCCTTACCCTCGGGTGAGGGAGAGTGTAAAGTAGCTTGTCTCAGCGCCCCTGTACGGGCTGGTAGGGGGTAGGGCCCACCAGGTGTTGTTCCAGTCTGATATTGGGGGGAAGTGAGGGAATGGGGGGATGCCTCTTACAGCACCACCTGTCCAACCCGGCTATAACGAACACTGGAGCATGTGTGGGGTATGATTCATCTTGTACACAGGGAAAGTCTCCAGTGCTGGGTATGCCTGTGTTATGAGTATTGAGGTGCTGCTTGTGTAAATAGTGGCTATTAGGGAGTGTTAGTAGTAGTTCAGTGTAAATAGTAACTAATGTGTAGTGTTAGTGGTTCAGTGTAGATAGTAACTATTGTGTATTGTTAGTGGTTCAGTGTAGATAGTAACTGTTGTGTAGTTTTAGTGGTTCAGTGTAGATAGTAACTTGTGTAGTGTTAGTGGTTCAGTGTAGATAGTAATTGTTGTGTAGTGTTAGTGGTTCAGTGTAGATAGTAACTATTGTGTATTGTTAGTGGTTCAGTGTAGATAGTAACTGTTGTGTAGTTTTAGTGGTTCAGTGTAGATAGTAACTGTTGTGTAGTGTTAGTGGTTCAGTGTAGATAGTAACTATTGTGTATTGTTAGTGGTTCAGTGTAGATAGTAACTATTGTGTATTGTTAGTGGTTCAGTGTAGATAGTAACTGTTGTGTAGTTTTAGTGGTTCAGTGTAGATAGTAACTGTTGTGTAGTGTTAGTGGTTCAGTGTAGATAGTAATTGTTGTGTAGTGTTAGTGGTTCAGTGTAGATAGTAACTATTGTGTATTGTTAGTGGTTCAGTGTAGATAGTAACTGTTGTGTAGTTTTAGTGGTTCAGTGTAGATAGTAACTGTTGTGTAGTGTTAGTGGTTCAGTGTAGATAGTAACTATTGTGTATTGTTAGTGGTTCAGTGTAGATAGTAACTATTGTGTATTGTTAGTGGTTCAGTGTAGATAGTAACTGTTGTGTAGTTTTAGTGGTTCAGTGTAGATAGTAACTGTTGTGTAGTGTTAGTGGTTCAGTGTAGATAGTAATTGTTGTGTAGTTTTAGTGGTTCAGTGTAGATAGTAATTGTTGTGTAGTGTTGGTGGTTCAGTGTAGATAGTAACTATTGTGTAGTGTTAGTGATTCAGTGTAGATAGTGACTATTGTGTAGTGTTAGTGATTCAGTGTAGTTAGTAACTGTTGTGTAGTGTTGGTTTAGTGTAACTAGTGACTGGTGTAATTTTTGTCACTGGTTCAGTGTAGGTAATGAATATTGTATAGTGTTCAGTATAACTAGTGACAGGTTCAGTGTAGGTAGTTAGAAATGTGTACATCAGTGTACATTAAGTACACTGATACTCTTTACCCAACACTTGAATCCTGCCAGGAACACTTCACATTCCAGTAGCACACAACGAAGTTCTCACACAACTTGGCTGTTTTGTTACCATATGACATTCCACAATTACTGGAATTCTTTTACACTACCAGAGTGTTATCGTACACAGGATACAGTATTTCAGCAGAACAGAAATTTTCGCATGCTACCCACATCAGTCTACGAACAGTAAGGGTGTAAGGAAGCTTGTCCATATGTTTCTCTGTGCCAGGGAATCGAACCTCTGAATTTGCGATTGTAACTCTAATGTTCTCGCCTGCGAGCTACGCAGAGTGGGGGGAGGGGATGTCTGTTTGTCGATAGACACTTAATTTGTGTGTACTCACCTAGTTGTGGTTGCAAGGGTCGAGCCACAGATTCTGGCCCCCGCCTCTTCACTGGCCGCTACCCGGTCACTTCCCGCTCCGTGAGCTTTATCATACCTCTTCTTAAAGCTATGTATGGATCCTGCCTCCACTATATCACTTTCCAGACTATTCCACTTCCTGACAAATCTGTGACTGAAAAAATTACTTCCTAACATCCCTGTGATTCATCAGAGTCTTCAACGTCCAATTGTGACCCCGTGATGCAGTGCCCCATCTCTGGAACATCTTGTGTGTGTGTGTGTGTGTGTGTGTGTGTGTTGTGTGTGTGTTTACCTGGAGTTTACCTGGAGAGAGTTCCGGGGGTCAACGCCCCCGCGGCCCGGTCTGTGACCAGGCCTCCTGGTGGATCAGAGCCTGATCAACCAGGCTGTTACTGCTGGCTGCACGCAAACCAACGTACGAGCCACTTTAGGTGCTTGTCCAGTGCCAGCTTGAAGACTGCCAGGAGTCTGTTGGTAATCCCCCTTATGTATGCTGGGAGGCAGTTGAACAGTCTCGGGCCCCGGACACTTATTGTATGGTCTCTTAACGTGCTAGTGACACCCCTGCTTTTCATTGGGGGGATGTTGCATCGTCTGCCAAGTCTTTTGCTTTCGTAGTGAGTGATTTTCGTGTGCAAGTTCGGTACTAGTCCCTCTAGGATTTTCCAGGTGTATATAATAATGTATCTCTCCCGCCTGCGTTCCAGGGAATACAGGTTCAGGAACCTCAAGCGCTCCCAGTAATTGAGGTGTTTTATCTCCGTTATGCGCGCCGTGAAGGTTCTCTGTACATTTTCTAGGTCAGCAATTTCACCTGCCTTGAAAGGTGCTGTTAGTGTGCAGCAATATTCCAGCCTAGATAGAACAGGTGACCTGAAGAGTGTCATCATGGGCTTGGCCTCCCTAGTTTTGAAGGTTCTCATTATCCATCCTGTCATTTTTCTAGCAGATGCGATTGATACAATGTTATGGTCCTTGAAGGTGAGATCCTCCGACATGATCACTCCCAGGTCTTTGACGTTGGTGTTTCGCTCTATTTTGTGGCCAGAATTTGTTTTGTACTCTGATGAAGATTTAATTTCCTCGTGTTTACCATATCTGAGTAATTGAAATTTCTCATCGTTGAACTTCATATTGTTTTCTGCAGCCCACTGAAAGATTTAGTTGATGTCCGCCTGGAGCCTTGCAGTGTCTGCAATGGAAGACACTGTCATGCAGATTCGGGTGTCATCTGCAAAGGAAGACACGGTGCTGTGGCTGACATCCTTGTCTATGTCAGATATGAGGATGAGGAACAAGATGGGAGCGAGTACTGTGCCTTGTGGAACAGAGCTTTTCACCGTAGCTGCCTCGGACTTTACTCTGTTGACTACTACTCTCTGTGTTCTGTTAGTGAGGAAATTATAGATCCATCGACCGACTTTTCCTGTTATTCCTTTAGCACGCATTTTGTGCGCTATTACGCCATGGTCACACTTGTCGAAGGCTTTTGCAAAGTCTGTATATATTACATCTGCATTCTTTTTGTCTTCTAGTGCATCTAGGACCTTGTCGTAGTGATCCAATAGTTGAGACAGACAGGAGCGACCTGTTCTAAACCCATGTTGCCCTGGGTTGTGTAATTGATGGGTTTCTAGATGGGTTGGTGATCTTGCTTCTTAGGACCCTTTCAAAGATTTTTATGATATGGATGGGATGTTAGTGCTATTGGTCTGTAGTTCTTTGCTGTTGCTTTACTGCCCCCTTTGTGGAGTGGGGCTATGTCTGTTGTTTTTAGTAACTGTGGGACGACCCCCGTGTCCATGCTCCCTCTCCATAGGATGGTAAAGGCTCGTGATAGGGGCTTCTTGCAGTTCTTGATGAACACGGAGTTCCATGAGTCTGGCCCTGGGGCAGAGTGCATGGGCATGTCATTTATCGCCTGTTCGAAGTCATTTGGCGTCAGGATAACATCGGATAGGCTTGTGTTAACCAAATTTTGTGGCTCTCTCATAAAAAATTCGTTTTGATCTTCGACTCTCAGTCTGGTTAGCGGCTTGCTAAAAACTGAGTCATATTGGGACTTGAGTAGCTCACTCATTTCCTTGCTGTCATCTGTGTAGGACCCATCTTGTTTAAGTAGGGGCCCAATACTGGACGTTGTTCTCGACTTTGATTTGGCATAGGTGAAGAAATACTTTGGGTTTCTTTCGATTTCATTTATGGCTTTTAGTTCTTCCCGCGATTCCTGACTCCTATAAGATTCCTTTAGCTTAATTTCGATGTTTGCTATTTCTCTGACCAGTGTCTCCCTACGCATTTCAGATATATTGACCTCTTTTAGCCGCTCTGTTATTCTTTTCCGTCGCCTGTAAAGGGAGCGCCTGTCTCTTTCTATTTTACATCTACTCCTCCTTTTTCTTAGAGGAATAAGCCTTGTGCATACATCGAGTGCCACCAAGTTAATCTGTTCTAGGCATAAGTTGGGGTCTGTGTTGCTTAGTATATCTTCCCAGCTTATATCGGTTAGGACTTGGTTTACTTGGTCCCACTTTGTTTTTGTTATTGAAGTTGAATTTGGTGAATGCTCCCTCGTGACTAATCTCATTATGTCGGTGTGGGACTCCACGCATACATGTCTGAACCTCAATTATGTTGTGATCTGAGTATATTGTTTTTGATATGGTGACATTTCTTATCAGATCATCATTGTTAGTGAAGATGAGGTCTAGTGTATTCTCCAGTCTAGTAGGCTCTATTATTTGCTGGTTTAAATTGAATTTTGTGCAGAGATTTAAAAGCTCGCGTGAGTGTGAGTTTTCATCAGAGCTGCCTCCTGGTGTTATTACTGCAACAATATTATTTGCTATATTCCTCCATTTTAGGTGCCTTAAGTTGAAATCCCCCAGGAGCAAGATGTTGGGTGCAGGAGCTGGAAGATTTTCCAGACAGTGGTCAATTTTTAACAGCTGTTCCTGGAATTGCTGGGATGTTGCATCCGGAGGCTTGTAGACTACCACAATGACTAGGTTTTGGTTCTCGATCTTTACTGCTACAACTTCCACTACATCATGTGAGGCATTAAGCAGTTCTGTGCAAACAAGTGACTGTGCGATGTACAGGACAACCCCCCCCCCCCTTTTGCCTGTTCACTCTGTCACATCTGTATAGGTTGTAACCTGGGATCCATATTTCGTTGTCCAAGTGATCCTTTATGTGGGTCTCAGTGAAAGCCGCGAACATTGCCTTTGCCTCTGTGTGTGTTGTGTGTGTGTTGTGTGTGTGTGTTGTGTGTGTGTTGTGTGTGTGTGTTTTGTGTGTGTGTGTGTGTGTGTGTGTGTGTGTGTGTGTTGTGTGTGTGTGTGTGTGTGTCTGTGTTTGTGTGTGTGTGTTGTGTGTGTGTCTGTGTGTGTCTGTGTGTTTGTGTGTGTTGTGTGTTTGTGTGTGTGTGTGTGTGTGTGTGTTGTGTGTGTGTGTTGTGTGTGTGTGTGTTGTGTGTGTGTGTGTGTGTTGTGTGTGTGTTGTGTGTGTGTGTGTGTGTGTGTGTGTTGTGTGTGTGTGTGTGTGTGTGTGTGTGTGTCTGTGTCTGTGTGTGTGTGTCTGTGTGTGTGTGTCTGTGTGTGTGTGTTGTGTGTGTGTGTGTGTTGTGTGTGTGTGTTGTGTGTTGTGTTTGTGTTGTGTGTGTGTGTGTTGTGTGTGTGTGTGTGTGTGTGTGAAATACGTTCTAGTTTTTCACCAAAGTTAAAATTAAGTTAATGTAATTAAAGTTGATGGTCTC
Source organism: Cherax quadricarinatus (assembly GCF_038502225.1). NCBI lineage: Eukaryota > Metazoa > Arthropoda > Malacostraca > Decapoda > Parastacidae > Cherax > Cherax quadricarinatus. The sequence continues at coordinate 431,474 of NC_091379.1, read as the reverse complement.
TAACTCATCTTAAAACAGCCTAAGTTTACTATAATTAAACATTAATGAAATATGTTAATTTAGTGTTGATGAGAGAGGTTGTCGCGGAGTTATAACATCAGTGTTTACCAGTGTTTACACTGATGTTATAACTAACATTAGTTACAACAATAGTGTGAAGATAGTTATAACAGTAGTCTTCACACTTAGTTATAACAATAGTGTTTACAGTTATAATAGTGTTTACAGTTAGAAGTTTGCCCAAACAATGATCAGAGGAACAAACCAACTCATGTGGAGGTATTTTACTTAATTTCCCCTGCGGGCGGAGTTTTGTGGTCAGTGGCATTGATGGTAGTGGTGAATGTACCTACCTGGAGGGTATTCAGGGGATCAGCGCCCCCGCGACAAGGTCCATGACCAGGCCTTCTGGTGCATCAGGGCCTGACCAACCAGGCTGTTACTGCTGGCAGCACGTAGTCCAGCGTACGAACCACAGCCCGGCTGATCCGGCACTGACTTTAGGTATCTGTCCAGCTCCCTCTTGAAGACAACCAGTTGTCTATTGGTAATTCCCCTTATGACTGGTGGGATGCTGTTGAACAGTCTTGGGCCCCGGACACTTATTGTGCTCCCTCTGCCTCCGTGAAAGACAACCCACTTGACACACCTTTGGATTTTGTCAACTTTAGCCTTGGTTCTTTTAACATTTATACATTAACATTGAGTTCCGAGAGTTTTTCTACTCTTGGAGCCCGGACGTGGGCAAGGCTCGTTTAGTGTTTGCCTTGTCAGTCAGGCTGCTGCTAGTGGCCCGCTGACCCACATATCCATCATAGCCTGGTTGATCTGGCACCTGGTGAAGCTACCTGTCTTCATTTATGCCACTGACACCTGTCTTCAACTATACTGTTGACGCCTGTCTTCTACCACACTGTACTGCTGACACCTGTCTTCTACCACACTGTACTGCTGACACCTGTCTTCTACCACACTGCACTGCTGACACCTGTCTTCTACCACACTGTACTGTTGACGCCTATCTTCTACCACACTGTACTGCTGACACCTGTCTATCACACTGTACTGCTGACACCTGTCTTCTACCACACTGCACTGCCGACACCTGTCTTCTACCACACTGCACTGCTGACACCTGTCTTCTACCACACTGTACTGCTGACACCTATCTTCTACCACTGCACTGCTGACACCTGTCATCTACCACACTGTACTGCTGACACCTGTCTTCTACCACACTGCACTGCTGACACCTGTCTTCTACCACACTGCACTGCTGACACCTGTCTTCTACCATGCTGTACTGCTAACACCTGTCTTCTACCACACTGCACTGCTGACACCTGTCATCTACCACACTACTGCTGACACCTGTCTTCTACCACACTGTACTGCTGACACCTGTCTTCTACCACACTGCACTGCTGACACCTGTCTTTTACCACACTGCACTGCTGACACCTGTCTTCTACCACACTGCACTGCTGACACCTGTCTTCTACCACACTGTACTGGTGACACCTGTCTTCTACCACACTGTACTGGTGACACCTGTCTTCTACCACACTGCACTGCTGACACCTGTCTTCTACCACACTGTACTGCTGACACCTGTCTTCTACCACACTGCACTGCTGACACCTGTCATCTACCACACTGTACTGCTGACACCTGTCTTCTACCACACTACTGCTGACACCTGTCTTCTACCACACTGTACTGCTGACACCTGTCTTCTACCACACTGCACTGCTGACACCTGTCTTCTACCACACTGCACTGCTGACACCTGTCTTCTACCACGCTGTACTGCTGACACCTGTCTTCTACCACACTGCACTGCTGACACCTGTCATCTACCACACTACTGCTGACACCTGTCTTCTACCACACTGTACTGCTGACACCTGTCTTCTACCACACTGTACTACTGACACCTGTCTTCTACCACACTGCACTGCTGACACCTGTCTTCTACCACACTGCACTGCTGACACCTGTCTTCTACCACACTGCACTGCTGACACCTGTCTCCTACCACACTGCACTGCTGACACCTGTCTACCACACCACTGCTGACACCTGTCTTCTACCACACTGCACTGCTGACACCTGTCTCCTACCACACTGCACTGCTGACACCTGTCTTCTACCACACTGCACTGCTGACACCTGTCTTCTACCACACTGCACTACTGACACCTGTCTTCTACCACACTGCACTGCTGACACCTGTCTTCTACCACACTGTACTGCTGATACCTGTCTTCTACCACACTGTACTGCTGACACCTGTCTTCTACCACACTGCACTGCTGACACCTGTCTTCTACCACACTGCACTGCTGACACCTGTCTTCTACCACACTGCACTGCTGACACCTGTCTCCTACCACACTGCACTGCTGACACCTGTCTTCTACCACACTGCACTGCTGACACCTAGCTTCTACCACACTGCACTGCTGACACCTGTCTTCTACCACACTGCACTGCTGACACCTAGCTTCTACCACACTGCACTGCTGACACCTGTCTTCTACCACACTGCACTGCTGACACCTGTCTTCTACCACACTGTACTGCTGACACCTGTCTTCTACCACACTGTACTGCTGACACCTGTCTTCTACCACACTGCACTGCTGACACCTGTCTTCTACCACACTGCACTGCTGACACCTGTCTTCTACCACACTGCACTGCTGACACCTGTCTTCTACCACACTGTACTGCTGACACCTGTCTTCTACCACACTGTACTGCTGATACCTGTCTTCTACCACACTGTACTGCTGACACCTGTCTTCTACCACACTGCACTGCTGACACCTGTCTTCTACCACACCACTGCTGACACCTGTCTCCTACCACACTGCACTGCTGACACCTGTCTTCTACCACACTGCACTGCTGACACCTAGCTTCTACCACACTGCACTGCTGACACCTGTCTTCTACCACACTACTGCTGACACCTGTCTTCTACCACACTGCACTACTGACACCTGTCTTCTACCACACTGCACTGCTGACACCTGTCTTCTACCACACTGCACTGCTGACACCTGTCTTCTACCACACTGTACTGCTGACACCTGTCTTCTACCACACTGTACTGCTGACACCTGTCTTCTACCATACTACTACTGACGTGTTTCTGCACTGGACATATTTCTGTTCTTCACTAATTGGTAGTAGAGAAAAAGGTTGTGAATAAAGTTAGCTAAGTATTACCCATGTGTCATACCTACCAAGCGAGGGGCTTGGACTTCCAGCAGGCATGCGTGAGCGTGTTTGATAGCAGTGAATGGAGACAAATGGTTTTTAATACTTGACGTGCTGTTGGAGTGTGAGCAAAGTAACATTTATGAAGGGATTCAGGGAAACCGGCAGGCCGGACTTGAGTCCTGGAGATGGGAAGTACAGTGCCTGCACTCTGAAGGAGGGGTGTTAATGTTGCAGTTTAAAAACTGTAGTGTAAAGCACCCTTCTGGCAAGACAATGATGGTGAAAGTTTTTCTTTTTCGGGCCACCCTGCCTTGGTGGGAATCGGCCAGTGTGATAATAACAATAATAAATAATCACACTACATTTCATCCAGCAGACTCAAGTCAAATTGAGATTGTGGAAAAATATAGTAAATGACTAGTGTGGTGTATCCAGCTTCATCCTGGTGTATGTTTCTTAACAATGTTTTCATATGTAGGTAACAGCTCTTAGCTGCTCAATAATGTTAGGAATCTTTAACTTGTAAATAACTTGTCAGTAATGTTAGGGATCCTTAACCTGTAAATAGCTTGTCAATGTTAGGAATCCTTAACTTGTAAATAACTTGCCAATAATGTTAGGGATCCTTAACCTGTAAATAGCTTGTCAATGTTAGGAATCCTTAACTTGTAAATAACTTGCCAATAATGTTAGGGATCCTTAACTTGTAAATAACTTGCCAATAATGTTTGGGATCCTTAACTTGTAAATAACTTGTCAATAATGTTAGGGATCCTTAACTTGTAAATAGCTTGTCAATAAAGCTAGGAATCCTTAACTTGTAAATAGCTTGTCAATAAAGCTAGGGATCCTTAACTTGTAAATAGCTTGTCATAAAGCTAGGGATCCTTAACTTGTAAATAGCTTGTCATAAAGCTAGAGATCCTTAACTTGTAAATAGCTTGTCAATAAAGCTAGGGATCCTTAACTTGTAAATAGCTTGTCATAAAGCTAGAGATCCTTAACTTGTAAATAGCTTGTCAATAAAGCTAGGGATCCTTAACTTGTAAATAGCTTGTTAATAAAGCTAGGGATCCTTAACTTGTAAATAGCTTGTCATAAAGCTAGGGATCCTTAACTTGTAAATAGCTTGTCATAAAGCTAGGGATCCTTAACTTGTAAATAGCTTGCCAATAAAGCTAGGGATCCTTAACTTGTAAATAGCTTGTCAATAAAGTTAGGGATCCTTAACCTTGTCAAACCCTGTGTAAAAAGAAAAGTATGAGAGACTTATAACTGTCCTGACGGACGCTAAGTGTTTGGGGAGCTTTTTAAGCAGGTTAGACAAATACATGTTTGGAATGCTTGGGTGCAAGTTGGATGTACCTAGTATGGCTCAGAAGAATAAAAGTAACATGTGCAACACTTGGGTATGTTTATTGTGGAGACGTTTAATCACAGTGTTGCTTGAACAACTCCTTTATAAGTTTGAGTCAAAAATAGCATTACACTAGTATGTGTTAGTTGACAGTTGGATCAGATCTTAAAATTATTCTCTCGGCTCGAGTTTGAACTTGACTCGAGTGTCAAAAATCTTCAACGTTTTTGCAGTAAGGAGTTAGCAATTTAGTATTGGTTTCCATTGTTACTTTTGTCATTAAAATTTCTAGTATTGACTCTTGTTTGATCCATATTATTCACTCTTGGACTGCTAATACTTGAATTAATGTGTTGTGATGTGTTCTTGTTATAAGTGGTGTCAGGAGAGTCAGACAACACAAACAGCCGTCAACAACCACTTCTTAATATGCTCACAATGGTCACTAATAGTTGTAAATCATAGTCAGAATGTGTAGGTTTATGGTTCCCCAGAGTCACCACTACTGCCGCCACAACCACTTCCTCTTCTGTCTCCCCCCAACCCTCACCTCAGTTTCACTAACATAAAAAATATCTCCCTACTTCCTATATAAGCTTCCTGGAGGGGCACAGACCTTCCTCAGTATCCCACGCCATATGTGCCTTTTTTTGTTTGGGCCTTTTTTATGCAGTTTTCCCATTTACTGCCAAATTGATTTTGCCAGGAATTTAACCAGCCTGGTGTTGATCGGCTTGAATAAATTTAGTTATATGGAGTTATTGCTTCTTGTATATTTCTCGGCAGGTAAGCAAGGAATGGGTACCCATTTAGGCTCGCTGTAGCTGTAACTGGTTAGTTATAGTGGGATGGTAGCTGCTGTAACTGACTGACTTTTTTAAGTGGGATAGTATCTGCTGTAACTTGCCGGCTGTAGTGGGATGGTGTCTTCTGTAACTGGCCGGCTACCTGGAGGTTATTCCGGGGATCAACGCCCCCGCGGCCCGGTCCACGACCAGGCCTCCCGATGGATCAGGCTAGGCTAGGCTGTATAAATGTGATGGAGGGGGTGGTTCAGGTGAGGGTCTAGTCAGGCAGGTGGGGTGAAACTCGGGCTTTTGTCTCCCTCAGTTTAAATCGATTTCTGATGGCGTTTTATCTGATGCCAAGGTGACTGGTGGTGGGTCTTGGTGATAGATGGTAGCGGGTCTTGTTGATAGATGGTGGTGGGTCTTGGTGATAGATGGTGGTGGATCTTGGTGATAGATGGTAGTGGGTTTTGGTGATAGATGGTAGTGGGTCTTGGTGATAGATGGTGGTGGGTCTTGGTGATAGATGGTGGTGGATCTTGGTGATAGATGGTAGTGGGTTGTGGTGATAGATGGTAGTGGGTCTTGGTGATAGATGGTGGTGGGTCTTGTTGATAGATGGTTACCTGGTTACCTGGAGGCTATTCCGGGGAGCAACGCCCCCGCGGCCCGGTCCATGACCAGGCCTCCCGATGGATCAGGGCCTGATCAACTAGGCTGTTTCTGCTGGCCGCATGCAGTCCAACGTACGAGCCACAGCCCGGCTGATCCGACACTGACTTTAGGTATCTGTCCAGCTCTCTCTTGAAGGCAGCCAGGGGTTTATTGGCAATTCCCCTAATGCTTGATGGGAGGCTGTTGAACAGTTTTGGGCCCCGGACACTTATGGTGTTTTCCCTTAGTGTACCAATGGCGCCCCTACTTTTTATTGGGGGCATTTTGCATCGCCTGCCCAGTCTTTTACTTTCGTAGGGAGTGATTTCTGTGTGCAGATTTGGGACCATCCCTTCCAAGATTTTCCAAGTGTAGATTATGATATATCTCTACCTCCTGCGTTCCAACGAGTACAAGTCAAGTGCTTCCAAGCGTTCCCAGTAGTTAAGGTGCTTGACAGAACTTATACGTGCAGTAAAGGATCTCTGTACACTCTCTAGATCTGCGATTTCACCTGCTTTGAATGGAGATGTTAATGTACAGCAGTATTCCAGCCTAGAGAGAACAAGTGATTTGAAAAGGATCATCATTGGCTTGGCATCTCTCGTTTTGAAACCCCTCATGGAAGGTTCCTTGATGTTGGTGAGGGGCTCTTGATTTAGGGAATTGGATCTGTGCTCCAGTTCCCCGAATTAAGCCTGAATGCCTTCCACATCCCCCCCTCCCCTGGGCGCTGTATAATCCTACGGGTTTAGCGCTTCCCCCTTGATTATAATAATAATAATCTCGTTTTGAAAGTTCTCATTATCCATCCTATCATTTTCTTTGCACGTGCGATCGTGGCACTGTTGTGATCCTTGAAAGTGAGATCCTCAGACATTACTACTCCCAGGTCCCTTACATTATTTTTCCGCTCTATTGTATGGCCGGAGTCAGTAGTATACTCTGTTCTAGTTATTATCTCCAGTTTTCCATAAAGGAGTAGTTGGAATTTGTCCTCATTGAACATCATATTGTTTACCGTTGCCCACTGGAAAACTTTGTTTATATCTTCTTGGAGGTTAACCGCGTCCTCAGCAGATGACAGCCTCATGCAGATCCTAGTATCATCCGCAAAGGATGATACGGTGCTGTGGTGTATATCTCTGTCTATGTCTGATATGAAGATAAGGAATAAGATGGGGGCGAGTACTGTGCCTTGTGGAACAGAGCTCTTCACTGTCTGACTTTTTTGGGTTATCCTAGGTTCTCTACACATATGCTGCTATGTATGATAATTCTATGTAACTGTATTGTGTATACCTGAATAAATTTACTTACTTACTTACTTATGGCAGCCTCCGATTTAACTCTGTTGACCACTACTCTTTGTGTTCGATTTGTTAGGAAGTTGAAGATCCATCTCCCCACTTTCCCAGTTATTCCTTTAGCACGTATTTTATGGGCTATTACGCCATGATCGCATTTGTCAAATGCTATTGCAAAGTCTGTGTATATTACATCTGCATTCTGATTTTCTTCCAGTGCATCCAAGGCCATGTCATAGTGATCCAGTAGTTGTGAGAGGCAGGAGCGACCTGCCCTGAACCCATGCTGGTGGGTCTTGGTTATAGATGGTGGTGGGTCTTGGTTATAGATGGTGGTGGGTCTTGGTGATAGATGGTGGTGGGTCTTGGTTATAGATGGTGGTGGGTCTTGGTTATAGATGGTGGTGGGTCTTGGTGATAGATGGTGGTGGGTCTTGGTTATAGATGGTGGTGGGTCTTGGTGATAGATGGTGGTGGGTCTTGGTTATAGATGGTGGTGGGTCTTGGTTATAGATGGTGGTGGGTCTTGGTTATAGATGGTGGTGGGTCTTGGTGATAGATGGTGGTGGGTCTTGGTTATAGATGGTGGTGGGTCTTGGTGATAGATGGTGGTGGGTCTTGGGTATAGATGGTGGTGGGTCTTGGTGATAGATGGTGGTGGGTCTTGGTTATAGATGGTGGTGGGTCTTGGTGATAGATGGTGGTGGGTCTTGGTGATAGATGGTGGTGGGTCTTGGTGATAGATGGTGGTGGGTCTTGGTGATAGATGGTGGTGGGTCTTGGTGATAGATGGTGGTGGGTCTTGGTGATAGATGGTGGTGGGTCTTGGAAAATGGCCAGGAAAGTGACAGGATGGATGAGAACTTTCAGCACAAGGGAATTAGTATGAACATTGTTATTTTTCAGATAGCTTATGCTTTCTCGTTTAGAATATTGTTCATTGTGGACGGTCCCGTTCAGGGCAGGAGACAGATTAGAACTGCAACAGATAGATTATTTACAGACTGCATAGTGCCAATAAAGCATTTAAATTACTGGGAACTCCTTAGTCCTAAATTTGTACTCGACTAGAGAGGAGGGGAGAGACATAATATATACCTGAAAAGTATTTGAGGAGGCCTTGTGCCAATTCTACACACTACCATAACATACTGGAGTAAGATATAGAAGGAAGTGCAAAATAAACGCAGTGAAGGGCAGGAGAGCTGTGGACACGATAAGAGTACGTTGTATCAACATCCGTGCTCCCAGACTACTCAGCTTTTTACCAGAAGATATAAAAACTGCTGGAAACAAGTGAAGTCTTAAAGAGGAAACTGGCAGGTGTCTTTGCCAGGTGCCAGATTAGCCAGGCTGTGTTGGATATGTGGGCCAGCGGGCCGCCAGCAGCAACAGCCTGGTTAACTAGGTAAGCACCAGACAAACCTTCCCATGGCCGGCTTCTGGTAGTAGAAAAACTCTTAGAACTCATCAAAGGTATATCAAAAGTGAACGAAACTCTTCCTTGTAAATGTTTTACTATTAGCTTGGACCTGCCTAGCATGGGCCAGTAGGCCTGCTGCAGTGCTGCTTCTTTCTTATGTTGTTATGTCTTCAGATTATGGTGGCGTCTATTGGTAGTCTCGATAATAGATGGCGTTGTCTTGATGCTAATTATTGGTAGTGATAGTTGACTGTAGTTGTTATTGGTGGTTGTCCCCTCAAGGGAGGTTCCTTGACGCTGGTGAGGGGCTCTTGATCTACGGAATTGGATCTGTGCTCCGGTTCCCTGAATTGAGCCTGAATACCTTCCATTCCCCCCCCACATGCGTTGTATAATCCTACGGGTTTAGCGCTTCCCTGTGATTATAATAATATTGGTTGTTGTTGTATAGTTATGAACTAGAAGTCGTCAAGATAAACCATACCACGGGCGGGATTTGAACCCGCGGTCAGAGAGTCTCTAAACTCCAGACCGTGGCGTTAGCCACTTGACCAGCTAGCCACAATAAGATTCTTCCAACTAGGTATATTTCTACACCATAGGAAGGTTAGCACAGGCACCTCTGTGACCACAAATGCAAGTTTTTGCAGACGAATCTCCAGCTAGCGTGGCCGTGACGAACTCTAGCTCAAGTCCCCTCAAAGCCATTAACATGACTCACGAAATCGTAATGACACGTGGTATGGTTTGTTTGCAATCGTGTCATTACGATTTCGTGAGTCAAGTCGTAAAGATATTCTCTGTAAATTCAGAAGAGCCCTTAGTGGTTCTTTTCTGTTTTCCTGCCCCGGTGTTTCCATGTTTTACACACCTGTTGACACCTTGACAGGTGTTTACATGCTTGTGACCCTCCCAGTCCCATGTTATCCCGTGTTATCTAACATTCATATCTCAGCTACTCCTCCCTCCCACCACAACACTGCTTGCTTCTCAGTTTTTTCGCTTCATTCTCCCGCGAATTCTTAAAATAACCCTATACGTACTTTTTTGTGCAAAATCATAATAAGTTTAATAAATTTCAGGTCTGATTTTTTATTATTGAAAATAATATTTCAGTTTTATTGTGGCTTGTTACATAACGTAAAGAAGGAACACTGCAGCAGGCCTACTGGCCCATGCGAGGCAGGTCCAAGCCTCCTACCGGCTTAAGCCAATGACCCAACCTAGTCAGGTCAGGTCAGGTCACATTCACCTAAGGAAGGAGCACGGCATCTGACCTAGTAGCACAAGCTAATCAGGTCCAGCTCACACCCACTCAATTATTTATCTAACTTATTTTTTAAAACTACACAACGTTTTAGCCTCTATAACTGTACTGGGGAGTTTATTCTACTCATCGACAACTCTATTGCCAAACCAGTGCTTCCCTATATCCTTCCTGAATCTGAATTTTTCCAGCTTAAAGCCATTGCAAACAAATTTCAATCGGATTTGGGAAGAATAATCTCAATGGGAAGGAGGACACTGTTTCCTTTCTCCCAGTTGTTTAATGCTACAGTATAGTGTGTGTTAGACTCAGCCTCTAAAATTTTAATTGAATATGTTGTTAGGTACAACTAAATTATTAACTTTATCACTGAAACTAGAGGCAAGATGTGTACTTTCTTTGTACTTTCTGTGCCTAGCATGTACACAGTCGTCAGTACTTCGAATAAATATTTTTTTCCACGTAAGAAACCTTTGCAGCAAAGTATCATCATTATTCTTACATAAATAACAACGTTTCGGCCCGACTTGGACCGAAACGTCGTCGTAAGTTCCTCTCTATGTGCAGGTTATTTGTGTATCGTTCCAGTCACAGTATTGTGCCTTTTTTTATCGTTCTTATTAATAATAAATTTGACATACATGGTTGTACAAAGGAATAAGACATTTGAGTGTACATGGCAAAATCCCCTTGAAATTAAGACACATGTGCAACATCTGGGTATCTTTATTGTAGACGTTTCGCCATCCAGATGTTGCACATGTGTCTTAATTTCATCTTGTCGGTATCATATACCATTCTTGCACAAAATCCCCTTGTATGCAGAGCATTTCTTATGTTTGTAGATGAATGGTTCAGAGAACCGACATGTTGATAAATTAGACACATGTGCAACTCTTGGGTATCTTTATTGAAGAAACGTTTCGCCACACAGTGGCTTCATCAGTCCATATATAGGAGAAACTTGAAGAACAGGAGGAGAATGAGGCAATCAGTCCCTCAACCTTGAGTCGATGTGTTCAGTCCATCAACCAAGATTGATGGACTGACCACATCTCTCAGTAGTAGTAACCAGTTACCAGTAACCAGTGTACCAGTAGTTGACTCACTACCAACCGTCTCTGCCTGAGTCACTGTCTGTATCATATTGTGCTGACCACAGCAGTATTCAAAGACCCCCTCACATATGGGTACTGTGGGCGGCCAGTCAGTGTTACGAGTGTGAGCAAGGAGACAAGGTTACGGCTGTCGGGCGCTCCCCACATTATCTGTAATTATACGTACTACCAGCCTACGTGAGTATTACTTTACCCTATCCACGTATCGAACTCCCACATGATAAATGGTGGCACCGGTGTGGAGCGTGGATAAGTTTTTACGGGTAATTCAAGACGTTAGAAGACTGTGAGTAGCCGGCAGGGTCAAAGGTGAACCGTCTCACCCACCAGCTACTCCCCTCACAACCTCCAGCCTGCAAGCCTGTTGCAGAAGTTTTTCAAGCTTCCCGGCTTAGTTCGTGTGCTAATTGCTTCAATCTCCGAGGGGTTGACCCGGATTTTGCAATTAAGCCAATAGTAAGCCAGACTGTGGAAGTGAACGCCAGTCAGCCTATCATCCAGCCTGTCTCCTGTCATCCACCTGCTCCTCCGTGCTGTGTGCATCGTTACACGTCTTCCAGTCAGTCATACGAGAGAGAGCAGAGAGATACGGCTGTAAGGGCGCTCCCCACATTATCTGTAATTATACGTACTACCAGCCTACGTGAGTATTACTTTACCCAATCCACGTGTTCGAACTCCCACATGATACATCGACTCAAGGTTGAGGGACTGATTACCTCATTCTCCTCCTGTTCTTCAAGTTTCTCCTATGTATGGACTGATGAAGCCACTTGTGTGGCGAAACGTTTCTTCAATAAAGATACCCAATTGTTGCACATGTGTCTAATTTATCAACATTTCTTATGTAATAAGTGATGGACTAACATATATCTCCGTGTGTGGTGTGATGGGTGCCGTGGCTGGGGTGGGTCGTTGTAGCAACGTGGACGACGAGTGGTGCTCTAACGATGAACTGACTGACGAAGAGTACGAGATTGACGAGTCCTCCCTGGACGACGACCACCCTTCCTCCACCTCCGGTCCCAGGATCAAGAAACACGTCAATAAAGGTCGCTGGACCAAGGATGAGGACGAGGTACGTTTTGTGTTTAGTCTTCGGGGGGGGGGGGGGGTTAGTAGTAGGAAAGTCAGATTCATCAGGGGGGTTAGGTAGATTCATCAGGGGTTAGGTAGATTCATCAGGGGTTAGGTCAGATTCATCAGGGGTTAGGTAGATTCATCAGGGGTTAGGTAGATTCATCAGGGGGGTTAGGTAGATTCATCAGGGGTTAGGTCAGATTCATCAGGGGTTAGGTTGATTCATCAGGGGTTAGGTCAGATTCATCAGGGGTTAGGTAGATTCATCAGGGGGGTTAGGTTGATTCATCAGGGGTTAGGTCAGATTCATCGGGTTAGGTAGATTTATCAGGGGGTTAGGTAGATTCATCAGGGGGGTTAGGTTGATTCATCAGGGGTTAGGTAGATTCATCAGGGGTTAGGTCAAATTCATCAGGGGAGTTAGGTTGATTCATCAGGGGGGTTAGGTTGATTCATCAGGGGTTAGGTCAAATTCATCAGGGGGGTTAGGTTGATTCATCAGGGGTTAGGTAGATTCATCAGGGGGGTTAGGTTGATTCATCAGGGGGGTTAGGTTGATTCATCAGGGGTTAGGTAGATTCATCAGGGGGGTTAGGTTGATTCATCAGGGGTTAGGTCAAATTCATCAGGGGGGTTAGGTTGATTCATCAGGGGTTACGTTGATTCATCAGGGGGGTTAGGTTGATTCATCAGGGGTTAGGTCAAATTCATCAGGGGGGTTAGGTTGATTCATCAGGGGTTAGGTCAAATTCATCAGGGGTTAGGTCAGATTCATCAGGGGTTAGGTCAGATTCATCAGGGGTTAGGTCAAATTCATCAGGGGTTAGGTAGATTCATCAGGGGTTAGGTAGATTCATCAGGGGTTAGGTCAAATTCATCAGGGGTTAGGTAGATTCATCAGGGGTTAGGTCAAATTCATCAGGGGTTAGGTAGATTCATCAGGGGGTTAGGTCAAATTCATCAGGGGTTAGGTCAAATTCATCAGGGGTTAGGTAGATTCATCAGGGGTTAGGTCAAATTCATCAGGGGTTAGGTAGATTCATCAGGGGTTAGGTCAAATTAATCAGGGGTTAGGTCAAATTCATCAGGGGTTAGGTAGATTCATCAGGGGGTTAGGTCAAATTCATCAGGGGTTAGGTAGATTCATCAGGGGGTTAGGTCAGATTCATCAGGGGTTAGGTAGATTCACCAAGGGCCAGTCAGAGTCACCCCGGGTACTTAACATCAGAAGCCACTTAAATTCAGTAGTGTCAGGAAAGAGTCACCCCGGGTACTTAAGGTCATAAAGGGGCCACCGGGAGCCATGTCAAGGTCACTCTACGGAAGAACAGTAGATTTCTTGAAGATGGGAACAAAACTGTGATCATGCAGGATGTGTTCTCTGAGTCAGGTTATGGTTAATGACCTTGAGGGTGACTGGCTTTTGATCCAAGGAACTTTGGCTTTCCTGCAGTAGTCAATTCATGTGCGTGCGCCTGTGGGGTGTACTCACCTATATGTAGTTGTATGGGTCGATTCACAGCTCCTGGCCCAGTGTGTGCGTGTGTGCGGGGGTGGGATTTGTGTGTGTGTAAACATTGATAAATGTTGAAGATTTAAGTTGGATGACAGTGTGTTGTGATGTTAAACTAGCAGTATGTTAAGACTAATAATGTTTTGTGTCTGACAGAAGTTGAAGGTGTTAGTGGAGCAGCACGGGGAGAAGTGGGAGGCTATCGCTGGCTGCTTCCTTGACCGTAACGACGTGCAGTGTCAGCAGCGCTGGCAGAAGGTCGTCAATCCCGAGCTGGTCAAAGGTCCCTGGACCAAGGAGGTCAGTGTCTGTGCTCTTGTTCTTGTGACCAGCTGCTCCCAGGCTGGTTACTTTCCCCTACCACACTGTGGTCACCTGCTCCAACCTTCCGTCCCACTACACTGGTCAGCAGGTCCCTGTATAGTGCTGTCCCCTTACCTACTACCTCAACACAACACCCTTGTATCACCTGGTACTAAATTACTACTACTACTACTACTACCTTCCCTACTTCACCACAGTGTGGTCAACTAGTTCTCCTCCCCCCACTACAGTACCCAGCTGGTTTCCTTGTAATGCTACCCTTACCTTCCTTCCCTACCCCAGCTGTTCAACAGCCTCCCATCAAGCATTAGGAGAATTGCCAATAAACCCCTGGCTTCCTTCAAGGGAGAGCTGGACAGATACCTAAAGTCAGTGCCGGATCAGCCGGGCTGTGGCTCGTACGTTGGACTGCGTGCGGCCAGCAGTAACAGCCTAGTTGATCAGGCCCTGATCCATCGGGAGGCCTGGTCATGGACCGGGCCGCGGGGGTGTTGATCCCCGGAATAACCTCCAGGTAACCCCATTACACTGATCAGCTGGTCCCAGGGTAGTACTGTCTTCCCTACCTCCCCTCACCCTCCACCTTGACCATGTAATGCTACTCCTACCTCCCTCCCCCTCCTCACCACACCCCGCTTTGTTGTTGTGGCCATTTGGTCACCATGTTACGCCCCCTTCCCTCCCCCGCCCCCTACTTCCCTCACCACCCTCTCCTTGTGGTACAACTTCACCCTGTGAAGATTTACCTAGGGTAGCTTCCGGGGGTCACCGACCCCGCCGCACTTCTAATGAAACAAGTGCTCACTTGACTCACGAAATTGTAATAACACAATTGTAAACAAACCACGGAACGGGTGGAGTTTGAACCCAAGTGCTGAACCCAAAAGGGTCATGCAATGCTTCAGGGTGGGATGTTCTGAAGAATATACGGAGGTTAGGCACGAGTGTGGGTAGTGGAAAAGGTAAAATAATATCAAAGTTATGCCTTCTGGTTGCTGGCCTGATCGATCAAGCTGTTACTGTCTGCCGCCAGCAATTCGACGTATGCACTAAAACCCAGCTGATCAGCAACCTGTCGAATTCCCCCTTGAAGACAGCTAAGGGAGGGGTGTGTCGGTAATCTCCCTTATGCATGAAAGGAGGATGTTTAAGAGTCGTGGTCCCTGAGCATTTATTGAGGATACCACTGCAAACCTTCAAGTCATGTAAAGTCTTGCAAATGACCACAGGTATGTAATAAATGAAGGTAAACAGAGCTAGACTGGTGGTAATGAAGTGAGCAAGCTGGAGGTACATCTGGAGGGTGTACCGGGTATCAACGGCCCCGTGTGCTGGAGGTACATCTGGAGGGTGTACCGGGTATCAACGGCCCCGTGTGCTGGAGGTACATCTGGAGGGTGTACCGGGTATCAACGGCCCCGTGTGCTGGAGGTACATCTGGAGGGTGTACCGGGTATCAACGGCCCCGCGTGCTGGAGGTACATCTGGAGGGTGTACCGGGTATCAACGGCCCCGTGTGCTGGAGGTATACCTGGAGGGTGTACCGGGTATCAACGGCCCCGCGTGCTGGAGGTATACCTGGAGGGTGTACCGGGTATCAACGGCCCCGCGTGCTGGAGGTATACCTGGAGGGTGTACCGGGTATCAAAGGCCCCGTGTGCTGGAGGTATACCTGGAGGGTGTACCGGGTATCAACGACCCCGCGTGCTGGAGGTATACCTGGAGGGTGTACCGGGTATCAAAGGCCCCGTGTGCTTGAGGTATACCTGGAGGGTGTACCGGGTATCAACGGCACCGCGTGCTGGAGGTATACCTGGAGGGTGTACCGGGGATCAACGCCCCCGCTGCCCGGTCCATGACCAGGAAATAGTGTTACAGATATTAAGCTCAAGGAATCACTCTCATACTGTTGGGGATGAGAGACAAGGCCAGAACTCCTACAGAGGAAACTAGACAGGTATCTTCAGGTGCCAGATCAACCAGGTTGTGTTGGATACGTGGGGCAGCGGGCCACCAGCAGCAACAGCCTTGGTTGACCAGGCAAACAACCAGACGAGCCTAGCCCATGGCCGGGCTCCGGGAGTATAAAATCTCTTGGAACTCACCAAAGGTATACAAATACCATCAACATTAACGGAGGCCCAGTAATACTTGGCCTCACCTCTAGTTACTGTCACAGCTGGTATAAACCTCGGTATTAGATACCTACAAATAGGTTTAGAAAGACACGTGAGTTGCTCACGTGTCTTTTTTAAACCACTATCACATCAGGTGTACTTAAAATTAACCACTATCACATCAGGTGTACTTAAAATTAACCACTATCACATCAGGTGTACTTAAAATTAACCACTATCACATCAGGTGTACTTAAAATTAACCACTATCACATCAGGTGTACTTAAAATTAACCACTATCACATCAGGTGTACTTAAAATTAACCACTATCACATCAGGTGTACTTAAAATTAATGGGCTGGACAGAAGAAGTCTTCACAACAAGTGCCTGTCAAGCCAGTGATAACACACACTTAAGCGCTTGTTCATTTCACTGGAATATTCTTGGCTATCAGGCGAAATTCTGGATCTGAAAATACAAGAACTTGAACTGTGTGTGGAAATTAAAACAATTACTGAGCTCTCAAGATCCATAAAATTGGCCCTTTCCTTCCTTTCCTACCTTGGTCAGTTAATGTGATAGTAACTCCAGGTCTGCTGGAGCGATACCTCCCAAGCTGCTGCAGGTATTGAACCCATAGTGCAGTGTTTGATCATATTCCATAGTGCAATGTTTGATCATATTCCATAGTGCAGTGTTTGATCATATTCCATAGTGCAGTGTTTGATCATATTCCACAGTGCAGTGTTTGATCATATTCCACAGTGCAGTGTTTGATCATATTCCATAGTGCAGTGTTTGATCATATTCCATAGTGCAGTGTTTGATCATATTCCATAGTGCAGTGTTTGATCATATTCCACAGTGCAATGTTTGATCATATTCCACAGTGCAATGTTTGATCATATTCCATAGTGCAGTGTTTGATCGTATTCCACAGTGCAGTGTTTGATCATATTCCATAGTGCAGTGTTTGATCATATTCCATAGTGCAGTGTTTGATCATATTCCATAGTGCAGTGTTTGATCATATCTCCCATCTGAGACTGACAGATTTCATCGCCTCGTAAAGGAAACCCCATCCAGTGTGATGAAATAATGTCAGGGGATGCAGTGTAACTATCATAGTGCAGAATAGCGTTCCACTGCTGATGTAGCCAGGTTTATTTAATACAATGCGTTAAGCGGCGCCTCCAGTGTGGTAACTCTAGGAGTACTGGAAACTTGTTTATCATTGAGTGTAAATACGCCAGCCGGGGTGCTGCGTGTTTTCCACCTTTAGAGAGCAGAATTAAAAAAATGTACAAAGAACCTTCAATAGTTCGTATAAACTCGGTCAGGAACCTAAATTACTGAGAGCGCCTGAACTCTCACGAACTTGATTCCATAGAACGTAGGCGAGATGCTTGATAATCTACACCTGGAAGATACTGGAGGGACTGGTCCCAAACCTACACTCCGAAATCACTGCATATGAACACACGAAGATTGGCACACCACAAGCCACTTATGAAGAGCAATGAAGCGATGGGTAAACTGAGAGAACTCAGCAAGTGTAAAGGGATCATGACTCGATAACCTCCCTACATGCATAAGGACGGTTTCCAACAGCTCCCAGACTGTCTTCAAGAGGAAATTCGACAGGTTCCTCAAATCAACCGGCTTGATGATGGCTCCCGGTTGCTGGCCTTGATCAGGTTAGCAACCAGGAGGCCTGGTCTGGGACCAGGCAGAGGGGAGACGATAACCTTTGGAATCGCCTACAAGTAAGTGCCAAGTCAACCAGGCTGCTGTGATGGATAGGTCAGCACAGGTTCACAATGGGAAGGTCAGCATGTGCAGGCCCACACCATGGGAAGGTCAGCATGTGCAGGCCCACACCATGGGAAGGTCAGCATGTGCAGGCCCACACCATGGGAAGGCCAGCATGTGCAGGCCCACACCATGGGAAGGTCAGCAAGGCCAGCATGTGCAGGCCCACACCATGGGAAGGTCAGCATGTGCAGGCCCACACCATGGTCAGCAAGGTCAGCATGTGCAGGCCCACACCATGGGAAGGTCAGCATGTGCAGGCCCACACCATGGGAAGGTCAGCATGTGCAGGCCCACACCATGGGAAGGTCAGCATGTGCAGGCCCACACCATGGGAAGGTCAGCATGTGCAGGCCCACACCATGGGAAGGTCAGCATGTGCAGGCCCACACCATGGGAAGGTCAGCATGTGCAGGCCCACACCATGGGAAGGTCAGCATGTGCAGGCCCACACCATGGGAAGGTCAGCATGTGCAGGCCCACACCATGGGAAGGTCAGCAAGGCATGGGAAGGTCAGCATGTGCAGGCCCACACCATGGGAAGGTCAGCATGTGCAGGCCCACACCATGGGAAGGCCAGCATGTGCAGGCCCACACCATGGGAAGGCCAGCATGTGCAGGCCCACACCATGGGAAGGTCAGCATGTGCAGGCCCACACAATACCGTGCAGGTGGGTGCGAGAGAGCAGCAGCAGCAGCAGTAGGACAGCTGTGGAATAATTGCTTTTCTCTACGTTCATCCCCGTCCCCACACTTCTATCCACCCATCCAGTAATTGGCAATTGTCGAGCCGGCTGGGAGGATGTTCACTCTCTCTAGGGAGGTCCCCTGGCGCTGCTGAGGGGGCTCTTCATCCAAGGAATTGGATTATCCTTTCATTGGATCGAACCTGATTGCTTCATATTCATTCTCCTGCGAGACACAAATCTCGCATTTTTCGTTCACCTGTATGGAGTTCGTCCCTGTAGGATTGTCAATAATTAATTCTCCTGTTTGTAGATTTTCCCTGTAGGATTATCCCATGTTTTATTCTCCTGTATGGAGATCTTCCCTGTAGGATTGCCATTCTTTTAGGATATCACAACTAATAAAAAATAAATCGTGACTTGATTTGCTAATCTGTTGGTGCTGTAACTCACATCTAGAAGGAAGGATTCTTGGTGTAACTCATCTAGAAGGATTGTGCTATATCAAGGCAGGATTGTCCGTGATATATATCAGGAAGGCAGGATGATCTGTGATATATCAAGAAGGAGGGTTGGTTGTGCTGTGGATGAATTAAGACAGTACCACACAATTATCTTTATTTTCTAGGTAAAGACAGTGCTGCACATGTGTCTTAACTACCAACTCGTTGGTATTACGTACCTTAATTATAGAAGTGGTACCGGTCATGTTTACATTGAGTAAAAGAGTTAAGAGTCTGGATTCTTGGAAGGAGAACAAGTTGGTCATTAAATTTGGTGTTTCCAAAGTGTGAGGGTTATGGTGAGGTTGTGCGTTATTGGTGAAGGTAATCCAGGTCAAGAACGTTATTACTGTGGAGGTTCATATTTAGTGATTGAGAAGCCTGAGAATGTAGTGATTGTGTTAAAAATTGTATGATTAACCTGCCATCTTACATGTTCATGAGAGAGAGAGAGAGAGACAAGAACGGCAGTCACATGTTCAAGAGAGATAAGAACAGCAATCATATGTTCATGAGACAGACAAGAACAGCTATCATATGTCCATGATACACAGACAACAGCAGTCACTCCAGTGAAAAAAACATCGAACTGGCTTCCGTTCCAGTCTTGACAGGATGACAGCACCACCTCCCTGGATGGCTGCTGTCTACCAACCTACCATTACCGGCTTTTTACCAAGTAAACACATTTTTCAAGATAAATCTGAGAATTTCTTAAATACTGTAGCAAGGCATGAAGAAATGTCGGCTGAGATATAACGTATCTAAGTCAAGTTAACATATGGTGTAAACTGTGGTACAGGAGAGCCCCGCTTTACAGCGCATAGTTTGACAGCATTTCGCCAGTACAGCGGTTTTCAGTTATACCCATTATTCATTTATTCAAAGTTCCTACAATAAATATATTCACCATTCACTATAAACTAAGGTCGAAAATATTTTAAGGTAAGTAATGTATGTAGTGTATATGTATTTTTTAGGCCTAGCTATATTGCTCATATAATGTATGATAGTGCAAACATGTTATCAGGCTTTTGTATGTATTTGAATGTAAAAAAAAACTATGGTTCACTTTACAGTGATTTTTGCTTTATAGAAGTTGCCTAGAATCTAACCTGCTGTATAAGTGGGACCCTACAGTAGCCTAGAATCTAACCTGCTGTATAAGTGGGACCCTATAGTAGCCTAGAATCTAACCTGCTGTATAAGTGGGACCCTACAGTAGCCTAGAATCTAACCTGCTGTATAAGTGGGACCCTACAGTAGCCTAGAATCTAACCTGCTGTATAAGTGGGACCCTACAGTAGCCTAGAATCTAACCTGCTGTATAAGTGGGACCCTACAGTAGCCTAGAATCTAACCTGCTGTATAAGTGGGACCCTACAGTAGCCTAGAATCTAACCTGCTGTATAAGTGGGACCCTACAGTAGCCTAGAATCTCACCTGCTGTATAAGTGAAACCCTACAGTAGCCTAGAATCTAACCTGCTGTATAAGTGGGACCCTACAGTAGCCTAGAATCTAACCTGCTGTATAAGTGAAACCCTACAGTAGCCTAGAATCTAACCTGCTGTATAAGTGGGACCCTACAGTAGCCTAGAATCTAACTTGCTGTATAAGTGGGACCCTATAGTAGCCTAGAATCTAACCTGCTGTATAAGTGGGACCCTACAGTAGCCTAGAATCTAATTTGCTGTATAAGTGGGACCCTATAGTAGCCTAGAATCTAACCTGCTGTATAAGTGGGACCCTACAGTAGCCTAGAATCTCACCTGCTGTATAAGTGGGACCCTACAGTAGCCTAGAATCTAACCTGCTGTGTAAGTGAAACCCTACAGTAGCCTAGAATCTAACCTGCTGTATAAGCGAAACCCTACAGTAGCCTAGAATCTAACCTGCTGTATAAGTGGGATCCTACAGTAGCCTAGAATCTAAACTGCTGAATAAATGGGACCCTACAGGAGCCTAGAATCTAACCTGCTTTACCCTACAGTAGCCTAGAATCTAACCTGCTGTATAAGCGGGGTCCTCCTGTATCGCAGAGTAAGTCGACTGTGAACCCATAAACATTTCTCTTTTTTGTGAGGGTAAACCTTGAACCTGCTTCCGCTCTCCCTGGGACAGGGGAAGAGGGAGAGACGAGAAAGAGGCTTCTCTGAAGGGGTACAATTGACAGGAAACCTTTTATGTAGTTGTATGTGGCACCCTCTACCTCTTCCCTCTCCTCTCCTTGTGATGGACCTTGAACTTGCCTCCCTTAGTTACTTTCTCCCTCCTTTCTCCCTTTCTTCGTGTATCTCTCCTCTTTCCCCTCCATTTCTGTCTTCTTACTTCCTCTTCTATTCCTTCACACACAAGGGAGATTGTCAACAATCCCTCAACAA
This sequence comes from Cherax quadricarinatus, assembly GCF_038502225.1. Taxonomy (NCBI): domain Eukaryota; kingdom Metazoa; phylum Arthropoda; class Malacostraca; order Decapoda; family Parastacidae; genus Cherax; species Cherax quadricarinatus. The sequence continues at coordinate 409,908 of NC_091379.1, read as the reverse complement.
TCAACTCGTCAGAGTCCTCAGAAAAAAGAACAGTTCCTGATTAGCCGGGTTTTGGTGCATACGTTGGACCGCGGGCGGCGAGCAGTAAGAACTTGATCAGTCAGGCCAGCAACCAGATCTGGTTTGGGACCGGGCCGCGGGGGCGGTGACCCCAGGAAGCGACTTTAGGTAAATTCCTGGTAAATTTAGCCTCTCCACAACTTTTTCCACTTATCTTAAGTTTCTAATGTGGTATTTCTGTCCTTGGTCGTGAAGGATGGTGGTAGAGAGGAGGACGTGACAAGGTGGGGCAGTAGTGTTGCTGTTTGTCTTCCGTGAACCCTTGTGTGTAGTGTCTGTCTTCCCTGAACCCTTGTGTGTAGTGTTTGTCTTCCCTGAACCCTTGTGTGTAGTGTGTTTGTCTTCCCTGAACCCTTGTGTGTAGTTTGTCGTTGTGTGTAGTGTTTGTCTTCCCTGAACCCTTGTGTGTAGTGTTTGTCTTCCCTGAACCCTTGTGTGTAGTGTTTGTCTTCCCTGAACCCTTGTGTGTAGTGTGTTTGTCTTCCCTGAACCCTTGTGTGTAGTGTTTGTCTTCCCTGAACCCTTGTGTGTAGTGTGTTTGTCTTCCCTGAACCCTTGTGTGTAGTGTTTGTCTTCCCTGAACCCTTGTGTGTAGTGTTTGTCTTCCCTGAACCCTTGTGTGTAGTGTTTGTCTTCCCTGAACCCTTGTGTGTAGTGTTTGTCTTCCCTGAACCCTTGTGTGTAGTGTTTGTCTTCCCTGAACCCTTGTGTGTAGTGTCTTCCCTGAACCCTTGTGTGTAGTGTTTGTCTTCCCTGAACCCTTGTGTGTAGTGTGTTTGTCTTCCCTGAACCCTTGTGTGTAGTGTTTGTCTTCCCTGAACCCTTGTGTGTAGTGTTTGTCTTCCCTGAACCCTTGTGTGTAGTGTTTGTCTTCCCTGAACTCTTGTGTGTAGTGTTTGTCTTCCCTGAACCCTTGTGTGTAGTGTTTGTCTTCCCTGAACCCTTGTGTGTAGTGTTTGTCTTCCCTGAACCCTTGTGTGTAGTGTGTTTGTCTTCCCTGAACCCTTGTGTGTAGTGTTTGTCTTCCGTGAACCCTTGTGTGTAGTGTTTGTCTTCCCTGAACCCTTGTGTGTAGTGTTTGTCTTCCCTGAACCCTTGTGTGTAGTGTTTGTCTTCCCTGAACCCTTGTGTGTAGTGTTTGTCTTCCCTGAACCCTTGTGTGTAGTGTTGATGTTTGTCTTCCCTGAACCCTTGTGTGTAGTGTGTCTGTCTTCCCTGAACCCTTGTGTGTAGTGTTTGTCTTCCCTGAACCCTTGTGTGTAGTGTTTGTCTTCCCTGAACCCTTGTGTGTAGTGTTTGTCTTCCCTGAACCCTTGTGTGTAGTGTTTGTCTTCCCTGAACCCTTGTGTGTAGTGTTTGTCTTCCCTGAACCCTTGTGTGTAGTGTTTGTCTTCCCTGAACCCTTGTGTGTAGTGTTTGTCTTCCCTGAACCCTTGTGTGTAGTGTTTGTCTTCCCTGAACTCTTGTGTGTAGTTTGTCTTCCGTGAACCCTTGTGTGTAGTGTTTGTCTTCCCTGAACCCTTGTGTGTAGTGTTTGTCTTCCCTGAACTCTTGTGTGTAGTGTTTGTCTTCCCTGAACTCTTGTGTGTAGTGTTTGTCTTCCCTGAACCCTTGTGTGTAGTGTTTGTCTTCCCTGAACCCTTGTGTGTAGTGTTTGTCTTCCCTGAACTCTTGTGTGTAGTGTTTGTCTTCCCTGAACCCTTGTGTGTAGTGTGTTTGTCTTCCGTGAACCCTTGTGTGTAGTGTTTGTCTTCCCTGAACCCTTGTGTGTAGTGTTTGTCTTCCCTGAACCCTTGTGTGTAGTGTTTGTCTTCCCTGAACCCTTGTGTGTAGTGTTTGTCGTCCCTTACCCCTTGTGTGTAGTGTTTGTCTTCCCTGAACCCTTGTGTGTAGTGTTTGTCTTCCCTGAACCCTTGTGTGTAGTGTTTGTCTTCCCTGAACCCTTGTGTGTAGTGTTTGTCTTCCCTGAACCCTTGTGTGTAGTGTTTGTCTTCCCTGAACCCTTGTGTGTAGTGTTTGTCTTCCCTGAACCCTTGTGTGTAGTGTTTGTCTTCCCTGAACCCTTGTGTGTAGTGTGTTTGTCTTCCGTGAACCCTTGTGTGTAGTGTTTGTCTTCCCTGAACCCTTGTGTGTAGTGTTTGTCTTCCCTGAACTCTTGTGTGTAGTGTTTGTCTTCCCTGAACCCTTGTGTGTAGTGTGTTTGTCTTCCGTGAACCCTTGTGTGTAGTGTTTGTCTTCCCTGAACCCTTGTGTGTAGTGTGTCTGTCTTCCCTGAACCCTTGTGTGTAGTGTTTGTCTTCCCTGAACCCTTGTGTGTAGTGTTTGTCTTCCCTGAACCCTTGTGTGTAGTGTTTGTCTTCCCTGAACCCTTGTGTGTAGTGTTTGTCTTCCCTGAACCCTTGTGTGTAGTGTTTGTCTTCCCTGAACCCTTGTGTGTAGTGTGTTTGTCTTCCGTGAACCCTTGTGTGTAGTGTTTGTCTTCCCTGAACCCTTGTGTGTAGTGTTTGTCTTCCCTGAACCCTTGTGTGTAGTGTTGATGTTTGTCTTCCCTGAACCCTTGTGTGTAGTGTGTCTGTCTTCCCTGAACCCTCGTGTGTAGTGTTGATGTCTGTCTTCCCTGAACCCTCGTGTGTAGTGTTGATGTTTGTCTTCCCTGAACCCTTGTGTGTAGTGTTGATGTCTGTCTTCCCTGAACCCTCGTGTGTAGTGTTGATGTTTGTCTTCCCTGAACCCTCGTGTGTAGTGTTGATGTTTGTCTTCCCTGAACCCTCGTGTGTAGTGTTGATGTCTGTCTTCCCTGAACCCTCGTGTGTAGTGTTGATGTTTGTCTTCCCTGAACCCTTGTGTGTAGTGTTGATGTTTGTCTTCCCTGAACCCTCGTGTGTAGTGTTGATGTCTGTCTTCCCTGAACCCTCGTGTGTAGTGTTGATGTTTGTCTTCCCTGAACCCTTGTGTGTAGTGTTGATGTTTGTCTTCCCTGAACCCTCGTGTGTAGTGTTGATGTTTGTCTTCCCTGAACCCTCGTGTGTAGTGTTGATGTCTGTCTTCCCTGAATACCTTGTAGGGAGCTATAGTACCTGGTTACCTGGAGGTTACCAAGTACTATAGCTCCCAAGTCTCTTCCGGAGACCAGACCAGGCCTCTTGCTGGCCTGATAAATCAGGCTGTTGGTACTCGCCTCTCGCAGTCCAACTTATGCACCACAGCCTGGCTAATCAGGCTCATCTTAAAGGATTAAAATATAATATAGTGATAGGAACAATTCGCAAATAAACCAAGCAACGGTTCACTAGCGACTTTATAGTGATTTAGGATACACCAGAATGACTATACTTTTATATGGTCAGTTTCCATCCCCGGTCGTAGGCTGGTCACGGCGTTCCGTAGGCTGGTCACCGCGTTCCATAGGTTGGTCACAGCGTTCTGCAGGCTGGGCACAGCCTTCCGTAGGCTGGTCGGCTGGTCTTATGGCGGCTTGTGCATGTAAGCATGTAAGTTCAGTGGTAAGGAAGGCGTGTTGATACCGTGATCACTCGACATGTAGGCAGATATGTTTTTAGTGTCATTTAGATATGTTTTTAGTGTCATTTGTGTTACGCTTGTCCGTCAGATGATAGATCTACCATTGTTGTCTTTACTCTGGCTCTTACACGTCATGCTTCCTGTTACCCCTCACTCCTAGCTTAGCTAGACTCAGGTCTCAAAATGCCTCCACTCCCGTCTACTTCTCTCTCGCAGTACTCCCGTGGTTCATCTGTGCTCCTCTCTCGCCTCTCTCTTCTCACCGTGGCAGCTCTCCTGGGCAGCTCTCACGTGGGTACCCACAATATCCCACCATGACGTAACCACGGTGGACAGGGGATAACCCACAGGTCCACGTAACATATAGTTTTGACCTCTGTGGCAGGACGCGTTAGAGACGATTGTCGCCTGCAGGGGCGATGACGTGGGTTACGTTTATTCACCTTGGGTTACTTGGGAAGAAAAGAGGGGGAGAGGAGACGGAGAAAGAGAGGAGGGGGAAGGAGGGTAAATGAGGTTGGGTTGAAAGGAGAAGACCTGCCCAACCTCTCCCTCCTCTTTTTTTCCTCTGTTCTTGCTGTTGCTTGCACTGGTCCTACACTAGGTCAGAATATCTTCTTGAGACGTGTGTCATACCTCCTTTCCTCTCTAGTTACTTACCCAGTTCTTTCTCTGCTTTATCCTACCTCTTATTAGTTTCAAAAATACATATATGCTAATTGCTCAAAAACACTGGTTCGTGGATGCATTGATATATATAAATGTCGTGCCGAATAGGTAAAACTGGTCAGTTAGCAAGAACTCATTTAAAAGTGTGTGTGTGTGTGTGTGTGTGTGTGTGTGTGTGTGTGTGTGTGTGTGTGTGTGTGTGTGTGTACTCAATTGTGGTTGCAGGGGTCGAGACTCAGCTCCTGTGTGTGTACTCACCTAGTTGAGGTTGCGGGGGTCGAGTCCGAGCTCCTGGTGTGTGTGTGTGTGTGTGTGTGTGTGTGTGTGTGTGTGTGTGTGTGTGTGTGTACTCACCTAGTTGAGGTTGCGGGGGTCGAGTCCGAGCTCCTCTGTGTGTGTGTGTGTGTGTGTGTGTGTGTGTGTGTGTGTGTGCCTGCGTGCGTGTGCGTGTAAGAAGTGGGAAGATGAGAGGTGTTGGGGGGTGTTAATTAATAAATTATGGAGTCTGGGGGTTTTGACCTCTGGTGGTGGTTCTTCTCTAATACTGTCATTTTTTTTTTACCCGGGTCTGATCGTCAGTTTTTGAAGGTACTGGGATAATTTTGCACTGTTAGGTTACATAAACCTTCCTGGAGATTACTTGGCGCCTCTTCTGGAGGTGGGAAGAGGCTCCGGGCCGCGCCGGGTCGCGGAAGTGGAAAAACTCTACAAACAGGTCACAAGTAAATCATAGGTTACTCTTATTATTGACACGTTTCTGCAGTAAAGATATACCTAAGCGTCGTACACGTGTCTTACTTTTTATAGGTTACTCTGCCAACTGTACCCATTCCTGCACTCGTTGACCTACACACCACCTCTTGTACTCGTGCTTTGTAATTTCTGCTGTTGCATCCTCCTGATGTGTAAAATAGGAACATCGCTGGTACATGCCCTCACCTCACAGCTCCTTCCCTCATTCCAAAGAGAGAACATTTAGAGAACATTTGGCAGGAGGGAGAGATATATCATAATCTACACTTGGAAAATCTTGGAAGGAATGGTCCCAAATCTGCACACAGAAATCACTCCCTACGAAAGTAAAAGACTGGGCAGGCGATGCAAAATGCCCCCAATAAAAAGTAGGGGCGCCATTGGTACACTAAGAGAAAACACCATAAGTGTCCGGGGCCCAAAACTGTTCAACAGCCTCCCATCAAGCATTAGGAGAATTGCCAATAAGCCCCTGGCTGCCTTCAAGAGAGAGCTGGACAGATACCTAAAGTCAGTGCCGGATCAGCCGGGCTGTGGCTCGTACGTTGGACTGCGTGCGGCCAGCAGTAACAGCCTAGTTGATCAGGCCCTGATCCATCGGGAGGCCTGGTCATGGACCGGGCCGCGGGGGCGTTGATCCCCGGAATAACCTCCAGGTAACCTAAAAATTAAAACATTTTAACCTTTATTTGGTACATGTTGTGTACCTGGCTTCCCAGCAGCTAGCGGCCAACTCAACAGCAACACGTACTATACAGACGTCCTGGAGGTTACCTAGATACCATCTCTACCTAAGTGAATGTGCCGGAAGTGTGTGTAAATGTGTGAAGAGTATTCAAGATGAACAGGTTGTGGTAGTAGTTGTAGTAGTAGTAGTAGTAGTAGTAGTAGTAGTAGTATAATGACGGTGGTGGTGAGGAAGTAGTCAACCTTGGCGGTATTTTGTACCTTAAGATGAAAGATATCCGACCCCTCTACCTGTTGGTTTGTTATGGAGGGGAGGGGTGTATGGAGGGGTAGGAGGGGGAAGTCTTATGGAACAGGAGGGGGGATGGAATGGAAGGTGGTGTGAGGGAGAGGAACACACCAGTCGTTTGGGGAGGTAAGGTACCCCCACACTTTAATGGGGGAGAAGTGTAAATAATCAGAGGGGCTTCTAATGGACGAATGGGGAGGATTGATTGGATGGGGAACTGAAATGAAGAGTGGAATCACAAGGAAGGTGAAGGGAAATGGGGATTTTAGGGAGGAAAAATGGTAATGGGTGGATGGAAGGGTGAAGGGAGGGGCAGCAGAAGGTTTGTGTTAAAGGAAGGGGAAGGGGGCACTTGGTATTGTGCTTGACAGAGGGAAGGAATAGATTCTGTGGGAAAGAGGTAGGGGAAAGTTGAAGTATGTTTAATTAGGGAAGAGAAGGGGCAGGTTGTGTGTGAAAGTTGGGAAGGTGCACGTGGTGTGAGGGAAAGTGCACGTGGTGTGAGAGAAAGTTCACGTGGTGTGAGGGAAAGTGGTGTGAGGGAAAGTGCACGTGGTGTGAGGGAAGGTGCACATGGTGTGAGGGAAGGTGCACGTGGTGTGAGGGAAGGTGCACGTGGTGTTTGCCTTGATACCTGTGAGTTTCAAAAGTTTGTATACTCCCGTCCCAGGGCCAGGTTTGTCTGGTGCTTGCCTGGTCAATTAGGCTGTTGCTGCTGGTGGTCCAATGGCACATATCCATCAGAGCCTGGTTTGTGTGGCGCCTGGTGGAGGTACTTGTCTCAGTTTCCTCTCGCAGACTCAACACTTGTTCCAGCAGTGTTTCTGATATCTTCTGGTAAGATGTTGAAACAGTCTGGAACCACAGATGTTAATACTACGTTAACATCCGTTAATGTCAACTACAGTTATTATAAATACAACAGTGGCTGTATTAGTAACTGTTGCCATGACCATGGTAGCCTTTTTACTTGTTAGTTTTTGTTTATTAGAACCTGTCTATCTCAGTTGGGGTCCTCTTTGTACAAATATTCTCGTCTTCACCTGGAGGTTGTTCCAGAGGCCCGGTCTTTGACCAGGCCTCCCAGCGGATCAGGGCTTGATCAACCAGGCTATTACTTCTATTTTTTGTGGCACTCAGATTTTTCCACTTTGTTAGATGGGCGCCCCCTTCCGTTACCACCATTTCCGTTTTTTCTATTGTTTAAGAGGTAAATAACATCCTGTTAGGGGGAGCTGAGATTGTTTAAAAGCTGAGTAGGGAGCGTGGGAGAGGCTGGGCTGAGGCTGGGCACTTGAGCTGAGTCAGGATGGAAGGACATGGATGGTAGGGAAGGTCAGTGGGAAATAAGTGTGGAGAGTAGTTCGCTTAGGTAAGACTGATCAGGAAAAAGGACAAGTGCTTCCTGACTTGGGTCTAGTCATATGATGTCCCGCCCAATGGAAATTCTGGTCATCTGACCGAGGCCTTCCCATGGCTTACCACTCCACTCCTAAATTAAGAGAATAATTGGGAGAGGATGGAAGAAAAATGATTTGGAAATAGGGGGTGGCAGAGTTTGTGTAAGTAACAAGAATGAAGATTTAGACACTTGTGAAACATTATTTATAGACATTTCGCCATCCAGTGACTATTAATAAAATACGAGAACATAAAGGGAAGACTGTAGAGCCATACACAAGACATGAGGTAATGAGTCCCTCAGTGTTGTAGTTGAAAAACACCGTAGTGCTCTTCAGTAGACTGAGGGACTGATTACCTCATCTGCTTTCTTCACATTCTGTCCTTGTATTGTACTGATAAAGCCACTGGATGGCGAAGCGTCTATAAATAAAGATACCCAGATGTTGCACATGTGTCTAAATCTTCACCTTTTCGGTATTATATACCATTTATGTACAAATGGCGGAAATACAAAAAATGGGTGAGGCTGGAAGAATGAAATTTGGGAAAGAAGGAAGACAAAAATTGTCAAAATATGGAATAGGTGGAAATACTGAACTGTAGGGGAGGTATAAAGGGGAAGATAACGCTGTTGGGGAGATGAAATCACTGATAAACAGTAATAGCAAAGCAGCGGAGCGTAATGTACACAGATTCAGGCCTAGATTGTTTGTGTGTTAGAGTAAGGGGGGGGGAGTATTGAATGATATGTAGGGGGGATCATCTTGAAGGATCCCACGCCATCACCTCAAGACACAGAAGGAAGGATCTGATCCTTTATCCTGTGTAAGAGCCGTACAGTAGGGGTGATGGAGGAGGGGGGGGTCAGATTACGCACTGTGTATGGCGACGCTATAGGAGGGGAGGAGATTAATGGAATTGATTAAAAGTTAATACCGGAAGGTTGAGTGAGGGGAGGAGGAGGGTGAGAGAATATATTAAGGTTGAAGGGAGACGAGTGGAAGACAGGTTATACCTGAGGTTGACACCAGGGGAGACGGTTAGTACATTTTAATTAAAGATCTATTGGAAACTGGCAAACAAATAATGGTAGTAGTAATAATAATATTATTATTATTATTATTATTATTATTATTATTATTATAGGGTTTACTTTTATGGTTTAGACTTGTACATGTCTACCTGGAGGGTGTTTGGGGGAGGGTCAAAACCCCTGCAACCAGGCCTCCCGGTGGATCAGGACCTGATCAACCAGGCTATTACTGCTGGCCGCACGTGGTCCAACGTACCAGCCACAGCTTAACTGAACGGGTACTGACTTTAGGTATCTGTCCAGCTTCACCTTGAAGGCAACCAGGGGTCTGTTGGTGATCCCCCCTTATAGCTGGTGGGAGGCTGTTGAACAGTCTTGGGCCCCGGACACTTATTGTCTTTTCTCTTAGTGTACTAATGGCGCCCCTATTTTACACTGGGGGAATGTTGCATCGCCTGCCAAGTCTTTTGCTTTCGTAGGGAGTGATTTCTGTGTGCAGATTAGGGACCAATCCCTCCAGGATTTACCTTATATAATTTAAACTTAGACTTGTGCGATAAATACGTTTTTAATTAGGTAAACGGGCAAGTATATAACTTAATGAGACAACGTTTTGCCCACTAGGTACTTAGTTACCTTAAGTATCTCAGTTTTTCCTGTTTCAATATTACTACCAACAGTTACACACATACGCTTTTATGCGAATACTTTGGTAGTACGTTATATAGAATAATCTCTGGATAACTGGGTCAGACTGTGACTTATTTCATGGGAAATTCTACCGGGAAGGAAAGAGAGGTTTGGTGGTTGATTTATTTGAGGTGGACACGCAGGGTTGAAGGGTCACCTTCCTAACGAGAGGGTTGGGAGACCATAAGAAGGAAGGAACACTGCAGCAGACCTACTGGCCCATGCCAGGCAGGTTCAAGTCTCCTACCGGGAAGAGACTATATCTCTCTTACCTTCCACCTTTTTTTTATTTAAATGTATGCAAACTCGCTTGTGCTGTTATATATGTGTGGCAGAGGGCCTCCAGCAGCAACAGCTTGTTTGACCAGGCAAGCACCTGACGAGCCTAGCCCATGGCCGGGCTCCGAGAGTAGTAAGACTCAGGAAACTCATCAAAGGTATATCAGAGGTAAGGTATACTGTTTGTGATAGTTACATCGAGGAAATGGCCAGCTACCTAAATATCCTTTTCACATTCCATCATCACACAGTTTAATACTTTTATTATGCACGTCCTGCACACCTGGGTCCTGCACACCTGTGTGTGGTGATGTGCAAAGATCTCACCTTCAATCACCACAACAATGCCACTATCACATCTGCTAGGAAACTGATAGGATGGATAATGAGAACATTCAAGACAAGAAATGCTAAGCCAATGATGATCCTTTTTAAATCACTTGTTCTTTCTAGGCTGGAATACTGCTGTACATTAACATCCCCATTCAAGGCAGGTGAAATTGCAGAGCTAGAGAATGTACAGAGAACCTTTACTGCACGTATAAGTTCCATCAAACACCTTAACTACTGGGAGCCCTGGAAGCACTTGACCTGTACTCACTGGAGCGCAGGCGAGAGAGATATATCATAATCTACACCTGGAAGATTCTGGAGGGACTGGTCCCCAACATGTACACAGCAATCACTCCATACGAAAATAAAAGACTTGGCAGGCGATGCAACATACACTAAGAGAAAACACAATAAGTGTCCGGGGCCCAAGACTGTTCAACAGCCTCCCACCAGCAATAAGGGGCATTACGGGAAGACCCCTGGTTGTCTTCAAGAGGGAGCTGGACAGATACCTATAGACGGTGCCGGATCAGCCGGGCTGTGGTTCGTACGTTGGATTGCGTGCGGCCAGCAGTAACAGCCTCGTTGATCAGGCCCTGATCCACTGGGAGGCCTGGTCGTGGACCGGGCCGCGGGGGCGTTGATCCCCGGAATGCCCTCCAGGTAGACTCCAGGTAGACCCCATACCCAGGTGTCTCGTAGCTGGGTTGGTAGCGCACTCGCCTCACACAGTGAGGTCCATGGTTCGGTCCCCGGTACGGATGAAAACATGTCACTGTTCACCTAGCAATAAACAGGTACCTGGGTGTTAGTCGACTGGTGTGGGTCGTATCCTGGGGACAAAATTAACCTGATTTGCTCGAAATGCTCTGCATAACAAAGGGCTTTGTATATAGTATGTCATTGATGTCATCTATGGTCTGTATAAGTTGTATCATGTATTTGTGAAATGTAATAGTAATTATTATTATTATCGTGTGGGCGGTAGTGGAAAGATGATAGAGGCACATAGTGAGTCCGGAGACTGGACCGCAAACTTAACTAAACTAGTTACAGTGGTAATAAACTGTTTACATGTTTATATCTGGTAAAGGACCCCAATGGAAATAATTCACTTTGTCTGACTTTTTTGGGGTAATTCTAGGTTCCCTACACATATGCTGCTATATATGATAATCACTGTAACTGTATTTGTGTATACCTGAATAAACTTAGTCGTAATGAACTATACAGGATGGGATGGGTTCTTACACAGTAATGTAATGTATCGATCTGAGCTGAGAAACTAAGGTACGGTGATTTAGTAACTATGATAGCTGAGGTTTCATTCTAGCAGAGCTGGAGTTACTATTACGTGAGAATAACATCTCTCGGCATGGTACGGAATAGATGGATAGGGAATGGGGAGAGTGAATCTTGGACGAGAGTAATGGGGAGAGTGAATCTTGGACGAGAGTAATGGGGAGAGTGAATCTTGGACGAGAGTAATGGGGAGAGTGAATCTTGGACGAGAGTAATGGGGAGAGTGAATCTTGGGCGAGAGTAATGGGGAGAGTGAATCTTGGACGAGAGTAATGGGGAGAGTGAATCTTGGACGAGAGTAATGGGGAGAGTGAATCATGGTCGATAGGTAATGGAGAGAATGAATCGTGGAGAATTGGGGGGGGGCAGGATCATTAATGGGGAGGGGCTAGAGGTTAGGGGTGCTGGGCCCCTTGTTCCCTTTGTAAAGATGGAGCGGCCATGAATGGTGTTTGTGTTGTGAGTTGTACAAGTGGACCTGGGTAGTGCCCCTCCGCTCTCCTAAAAATATACCACTCTATACCATCCTATTAACACTAATAACACGAGTAACGATTACATGTACAGTATTGCCTCCAGTAACTAACCAACCTTCCAAACACATCCTTCCCTGTTCCACCCCTCAGGTACCCACAACAACACTATTTAATATCTTTCCAGAAGATATCAGAATCTACTCTGCTTGGGCAAGTGTAGAAGTCTTCAAGAGGAAATTAGACAAGTATTTTCACCAGGTGCCAGATACACCAGATCAACAACCTGGTTGACCAGGCTAGCACCAGACTAGCCTGGCCCATGGCCGGGCTCTGGGAGTAGAAAAATTCTTGAAACTCATCAAAGTTAACACTGGTACTCCTTGCATGATGGAATGTGAGGGAAACATGGCAGCTTTGTTCCCACTGTATAACTATCATATGATATAGGTGGCAGCACAGTGCTGACGTATCCAGCTTTTGTTGAGTTATAAAAGGAAACAAAAGCTAAGGTTTCTTCGAAAGTGTTGACACTCCAAATTATAAATTTTATAGAACATAACAACCTGCACACCCAAACTAGAATGGGTTTACATCTTGTCACTTATTATACCACTATGACAGTTAGGGAGGAGTTGCAAGAAAACCAAAACTCAGATGTGATCTACATAGACTTCGCAAAGGAATTTAACAAATGTGATCATGGGGTGATTGTACAAAAAAGAGGGCGGTAGGTATAACGGGGATAGTAAGCAAATTAATATTCAACTTTCTGACAGAACACAGTGTGGTAGACAGAGCAAAGTCCACCAGCAAAGTATAAAGCTCGGTACCCCAAGACACGGTCCTGGCACCTCTTCTGTTTCTTATCCTCATAGCAGACACAGACACTCGCCACAGTTTTGTATAAGGAGGGATTTCCAGTAGGCAGTGGCGAACATGACGTTCAAGATAAGTTCCAACTGCTTAGATATGGAAAGAATGAAATCAAAAGCGACTATGCAAAACGTAAGATAATCAGATAGAACGAAGTGAATATGTGAAAGGCCTTGAAATAATTATATCAGGTGAATACTAAGGCAGATGTCACAGCAGCCAAGAAAATGACAGGATGGATAATGAGGACTTTCAAAACAAGGGAAATAGTAATCATCAGTGACACTATTGAAATGGCTTGTGCTCTCTCGTTTAGAGTATTGTTCAGAGTTGACGGCCCCGTTCGGGTTAAGGAAGATATCAGAACTAGAACCAATAAAACATTTAAATTACTGGGGTTCCTGAAACTGATCAAAGATAGAAGTACGTAACTGGAAACATGCACAACTTAATGAGAGGAGTTTATTAGAACGTTTTGTCCAGCAGAGGTTTTTGTTAAGCCAGTGAAGACACTGAGCATGTTTGAAGCAGGAATCGTGTATATAAAGCTGTGTTTAGTCTGTGTGAGGGTATTAATAGATGTAAGGTGACTCCATTCACTTGTCACAGTGTGTTGTCAACTTCTGGGATAACCACACGAGGAGGATCCATCTCGTAATGCAGTTAGTGGTTCCATGATCCATTCTTCTGTACCGTGCGATACACCACTGCCACGAGGATCCATCTCGTAATGTAGTTAGTGGTGTTCCAATGCTCCACTCCCTGCGATACACCACTGCCTTCATCTCCACTCGCCAATATGTTCCCATGCTCCGCCCTTCCGTCTGTTCTATTTTATCCACATTCCCTGTCACCCACCACTCCCTCTCCCCTACTGTGTTCGCACTTCCTAATCTATCACCCTACCTTTCTTTGTACTTCCTTCTCCATACCCTCATTACACCTGAATCTTTCCTCCACCAAGATTAGTGAGGACCTTCATGTTCGGTTGTTATTATGTATAGCTACACCTGACTTACAGGCACCTGCTTGCAGTTGCTCCTGCACCACTATGATAGTGTGGCGTGCTGATGACTGTATAGAATACATTGTAACTATTGGTTCATGGTTTTCAACTTTTCGCCTCATTGGAAAAAGGGAAAAGATGTATACAAGAACTTCAGCACGAGTGAGAGACGAGATATAAATGATCTTTAGTAAAAGCTAGGAAGGTGAGAGTGAGAGTTAGGACTGATGAAGCCGCTCGTGGCGAAACGTTTCCTTGAGTAAATGTCCTGAACTGTACACAAGTGATCATTATATTGATTGAGGAAGAATGGAAGAGAAATGTAACCAAATCATTGCCTGCGATGCTTTGTCTAAGTCGTGGCTTCCATGCACTCTCATCCGATTTTGTAACACCTATACCCTAATGAAATAATAATAATTATTATTATTATTATTATTATTATTATTAAGAAGCAGTGGTTTACCGAAGAGGATCATGTGACCGGAATCAGATAGCGTGCGTGAGTGAAGACTGATGGAAAGAAGGAATCAGTGTGGAAGGTGTGTCCGTCCAGCCACTGGAGCGACGGTGAAAACATACATGACCCCGCTGCAGAGTTTTCCTTTAAGAAGGTCGGAGCTATTGAAGAAGAACTGGTTACCGGGAACCGGCCATGTCCTACCCCCCCCCCCCCCCCTCTCCTCCATGAGCTCACTCTTAGTGGCCTCTTAGTTGGACATCTCAAGTGGCTGGCCAATCATTAGTAAGCCACGGATATACTGTACTGCCACCACCAGGTGCTCCTCTACTGCTACCCTACCCCCCCCCCCCCCGTCCTCTCTCTCTCTCTCTCCATGTGTTAATTCTAATCCTGTGCATAGTATTCCTTGCCAGTCTTCTTACCTATGGCTGTCTCCCCGCCTGTCTTGCTCATCTTTCTTCTCTCTTTCTTCCTCCCTTTTATTGCCAGTCCTAACTTTTTTCCTCCAAATTTCTCTCGACATTTTTTGTATATTTTTAGCTTGTCACTTTTTCTTACCTTTTTTCCACTTTCGTTCTTCTTTATCTACCCCCCTCCCTCCTTCACTACCTACCCTCCGTCTACTCTGCCTCCACTACTTACCCTCCTCTCCTTATTCTCCATCCTTTCCACTATTTACCCTCCTCCTCCTCTCCCTCTCTTCCACTATTCTCCCTACTCGATCCCTTCCACTACTTACCCTCCTCTCCCTACTTTCTATCCCTTCTTCCACTACTTACTCTCCTCTCCCTTAGTTCCGTCCTTCACGTCTCCCTACTCTGCGTCCCTTCTACCACTAGCTGTTTTCTTGGTGTCCACTGGGGCTGCCAGGAGACTCGTCCAACCACTGCAGGAAACAAACAAATTGATCAAGTGTTGTGTGGTAAAGAGAGAGAGGAGAGGGGGGGGGGTGGATGACAAAGGTGGTGTTGGGGTGAGAGGAGAGGAATGGGAAGAGAAGAGAGGAAAAGAAAGGGTGGGGCAGCGCGAGAGAGAGGCCATATGGGTGACAGGAAAGGGAGGGAGAGGGAAGTTAGGAATGACGGCAGGAAAATTGGAAGCTAAGGTAGAGTAAGATGATAACGTAAGTAAAGAATTGAGAGAAGCAGGGAGCAGTAGTAATGTAGGTTAACTAGCAGTGGCAGTAATATTGGTTAACACGGAGGAACAGTAAAGTAGCATGCAGTCCAGCGTATGCACCACAGCCCGGTTGCAAAATAAACCCAGTGAAGAGCAGGGGTGCGGTGGGCACAATAAGGGAACACTGTATCAACATTCGTGGTCCCAGATTATTCAGCATCTTACCGGAAATTTTCAGAAATACGGCCGGAACAAGTGTAAAAGTCTCTTTAAGAGAAAATTTGACAAGTATCTTCATCAGGTGCCAGATCAACCAGGCTGTGTTTGATATGTGGGGCAGCGAACCTCCAGCAGGAACAGCCTGGTTAATCGGGCAAGCACCAGACGAGCCTTGCCCATGGTCGGGCTCCGAGAGTAGTAAGACTCTCGAAACTCATCAAAGGTAAAAGAGGAATCTGTCGAGTTACCTCTTCAAGACAGTCGAGAGTTTGTTGATAATTTCCTTTGTTCATGAAGGGAATGTGTTGAAGAGTCGAGGTCCCATAACGTTTGAGTTCTTTCAGTGTACTCATTATTCCAGGTCGACTCCTGATTTTCACTGGATATATCCTGCAGTCTGCCAAGCCTCTTGTGTTCATAAGTGGTAATTTCAGTGTTTAGGTTTGGGACCAGTAACTCCACTATCTTCCAGGTGTAGATTAAGAACGTAAAGCAGGATTTTTGCAGCAGGCCTATGGGCTCCTACTAGGCAGGTCTTTTTCAAACCCAAACCCACTAATAAAAATATATGCCCAACAGCCTAGTTGATCAGGCCCTGATTCACAGGGAGGCCTGGTCGTGGACCGGAATACCCTCCAGGTAGGTAGGTAGGCCCATTTTCAGTGGTAACCCTATTAACTCTTGTGCAAATTCCAATGAAATCCAACCACTCGTATATTTATCTAACGTAAATTTAAAGCTACCATTATGAGGTGTCTTTCTCGCCTACGTTCTAAGGAGTACAGTTTTAGGGATCTCAAATGCTCCCAGTAATTTAGGTGCTAGGCTGAGTTTACACTGTGGGAAGGGAGAGTGAGGCGGTAGTGGAGTGAGGGAGGATTCATTTCGGAAGGATGTAGTAGGGGTTGGGGTTGTGGGAGTAGTGGTGCGTGTCGTCCCCTGGCCACTACCATTCCCCCACCCACTACTGTTACCTCTACACTACCCATCAACCCACCAGTGTCTGCCCCACCCACACTACACACTACTGGGAGTTGTGGCAGACAGAATTACGTGAGGGTCGATCTGTAGCTCTGTTGACGCGGATTGTGCACTCACCTTAGTGTCCTTAAGGTATAGTCACCTGAGAAGTCCACCTAGAATTCAACCTCGGCTGAGGTAGCATTCCTCTCCCCATCTCAGCTTAGGATTGTATCTCAGCTTAAGTAAAATTGTATCTCTACCTACCTGGAGGTAGTTCTCAGCTTATGTAGGATTGTATCTCAGCTTACGATTGTATCTCAGCTTAAGCTTCCACCTCAGCCGCTTACGTCATATATATCTGGTGTTTAATGAATGTACAGACCAGAGACAGAACTGAGAAAGTGTTCCTTTCTCTCTCTCTCTCTCTCACTTTTCCACCTCCACTTTCTGCTCTTCTTATCTCACTATTTACCCCCCCCCTCCCACCCACCTCTTCATCTTACATTCTCCACCTCCGCCCATTTTTCCGTCTCCGCCCTACTCCGCTTCCCCCTCCCCCTTCCCCCATGTTTCCTGGGTGAAAGTTGTTTGTTGAGCCGCCCAGCTTCCTCTTCCGCCCACCCCACCCAACCCCACCTCTCTGTCACCTATCCCTCCCCCTCCTGCTACCACCCCTCTTCTCACTGATGGGCTGTGGGAAGGACGGAGGGAGGGAGGAATGGATGATGGAGGGAGGGAGGAATGGATGATGGATGAAGGGAGGAATGGATGATGGATAGAGGGAGGGAGGGATGGATGGATGCCAGGAAGAGGAACATGAAAAACATCCAACATTGGAGGATTGCCTGAGAGGGAGAGTTTGGGTGCCTACTCCCTCAATTGTATTCACCCTTTTTGGCTGGTACAGAACTCCAGCTCCTGGCTTCGCCTCGTAATCACCATATACGTGTGTGCGATGCTCGGCAACTCCGGGATTTAGTAGTGTTTACGCTTTAATTCCTAATTCAATACAGTCGCAAATATGCCGGGCTGTGGTTCATACGTTGGACTGCGTGCGGCCAGCAGTAACAGCCTGGTTGATCAGGCCTTGATCCACGGGGAGGCCTGGTCGTGGACCGGGCCGCAAGGGCGTTGATCCCCGGAATAACCTCCAGGTAGACTCCAGGTCAACAATGCAGAACAAGCCACATGGGGATGGAACTCTTTAGCTCAAGAACTTTGACACTGCGTCGTCAGGAGCTATGGCTGTGACAACCCCGGCGAACCACATCACTGCACTGCAGTGTTGCAAGGCTAACAACGGATAATAGGCGGAAAAATTCTCTCTGATTCAAGGCGGAAGAGTAAAACGTCAGGCCATGTCAAACTTTTGAACTACTGGAGATGTCTGCAGTAGGCGACAAAGATACATCATACTGTACACCTTAAAAATTCTGGAGGGATTGGTATCAAACCCACGCTTTTGATATATACTATAAAATAGACTCTGGAATATCTGTATTATTCACTCGGTTTGCGTGTATTGAGGTAGAGGGGGCTGGGCTTGTGGGATATGAGGATGCGTTAGTTGGATCGCGCAGCGATCTAGTGTTGTAAATGGTACAGTGGTACCGAGATGTGTCTGGGAACACTTTTTTAATATAGCCTCGACTGTACGTAAGTGACCTTATTCGTCTAGTATTATTTAACATCACACAAATTCCTTCTCCTGAGACAAACAAGTTTTATTCTTTAAATCTTACTTGTCTGACCTAGGAGAGAGACTTGGCGTGATGTATACACCGTGTCCTTATGTTGCCAGAGTTGCATCATGGCTATCTGGAGATCTGGAGATTATCTGGAGAGAGTTCCGGGGGTCAACGCCCCCGCGGCCCGGTCTGTGACCAGGCCTCCTTAGGTCAGTGTCCCAGGATGCGACCCACACCAGTCGACTAACACCCAGGTACCCATTTTAATGATGGGGAACATAGACAACAGGTGGAAAGAAACACGTCCAATGTTTCTACTCTGGCTGGGAATCGAACCCAGGCCCTCACCGTGTGAAGCCAGAGCGTTAACCACCAGGCTAGATGGTATCTCACCTCCAGCTTCCTCTCCCCATAAAGAATAAAAGTCACAATACCATGACTGGAACAATACACAAATATCTCGCACATAGGAGAGAGAAGCTCACCAGCTATGTGCTCATTTTTTGTGTATTGTATCCCTCTCCCCATTGTCAGCTAAATTATTTTCCACCTGCAGCACCATTCTCGCAGTTTGTCCACCTCTTCCTGCAGCTCTCCATTTATGTCCTCAGTTCAGTGTTCCTGGCGGGACCTTCACTCACTCACAAACTTGGACGGGTTATGCACTCTACTTGTATCCACCTCGGTAATTGTTTCTTTGTTTACAACTTTGTACTGTTTATATTTGATACCTATGATATATCCTCGGTGGGTTTCCAGAGTTTTCGTACTTCCGCAGCCCAGCCCAGGGCCGGGCTTGTCTGGTCGACCAGGCTGCTGTTGACGGCTTGCTGATGCACATTCACAGCCTGGTTGATCCGTAGGGACACTACAACAAGCCTCACACATATATTATCTATGTTGATCCTTTATATTGTCTATGTTGATCCTTTATATTGTCTATGTTGATCCTTTATATTGTCTATGTTGATCCTTTATATTGTCTATGTTGATCCTTTATATTGTCTATGTTGATCCTTTATATTGTCTATGTTGATCCTTTATATTGTCTATGTTGATCCTTTATATTGTCTATGTTGATCCTTTATATTATCTATGTTGATCCTTTATATTGTCTATGTTGATCCTTTATATTATCTATGTTGATCCTTTATATTGTCTATGTTGATCCTTTATATTGTCTATGTTGATCCTTTATATTGTCTATGTTGATCCTTTATATTGTCTATGTTGATCCTTTATATTGTCTACGTTGATCCTTTATATTGTCTACGTTGATCCTTTATATTGTCTACGTTGATCCTTTATATTGTCTATTCTCTCAGAGAGTAAACTCTCGAAACTTCAAAGGTATATCAAAGGTTTTTATTATGTACATTTATTTTTCCTTGCTATTCTCTACGTTGATCCTTTCTTTGTATTCTTTGCATTATTCTTTATAGTCTACGGTGATCCTTCCTGTTAGCCACATTAATTTTGTTTTGTAATCCATGTTGATCCTGTTATCCCTGTTGATGCTTCCTGTTCTCTGCGTTGATCCTGGGTGTTCCCCTCTGCCTCTCATTATCCACCCTGGCTTCTCCACCCTATGTTCCACCTCCCCTCACTTCCGTACTCTCTCTCTCTCCGTATTACCCGTGGGAACCTGTGTCATGAGGCGGGTCTAGTTGTGTCATCCTTAACCTCCTCCCATTCCTTCCTCCTCCATTCCTTCCTCCTCCATTCCTTCCTCCTCCATCCCCCCCCCTCTTTCCCCCTCTATGCTGGATCAACTTAACACGTTGGTGAGGTTTGAGTGGTGTCTTGGGGTAGGGGCCTCTTTGAGGGGGAAGTTGCTACTCTCCCCACGGGATGTTTATCTGTAATAGCTTCCGGGGGTCACCGCCCCCGCAGTCAAGATTCAGACCTGGCCTCCTGGTTGCTGGCTTGATCGATCAGATTGTTGCTTGCCGCCCACAGTGCAGCGTATTTACCACACCCCGGCTAATCAGGAGGAACCAAACTCAGACTAGAAGAAGTTCTCTTCAAAACTTAAGCTGTAATGGGAAGGGGGTTGGCATTTCCCGCCCATTAATACACAGTGGAAGGACGTTGAAGAGTCGCGAATCCTTTACATACTTTACCTTTGATATATTGATGAGTTCTGACGAGCCCGGCCATGGGCCATGCTCGTCTGGTGTTTATCTGGTCAACCAGGCTGTTGGTGGTGGTGGCCCGCTGACCCACATATCCATCACAGCCTGGCTGATCTGGCACCTGGTGAAGATACTTGTCCAGTTTCCTTATGAAGACTTATACACTTGTTCCAGCAGTGTTTTTTTTTGATATCTTTTGGTAAGATGTTGAAAAGTCTGGGGCCACGGATGTTGATACAGTGTTTCTTTATTGTTCCCATTGCAGTTCGATTCGATGTAGTTCGCTGGTACTGTCCCGGTCCGGGTCTTGTCCAGTTAGTGACCCCAAGTTGAGTATACATGTCTGAACTTGTATTACGCTGTGATCTGAGTTTAATGTCTTTTATATCAGTATGTACTGTACCAGGTATTAGTTATATCACTACGTACTGTACCAGGTGTTAGTTACATCACTATGTACTGTACCAGGTGTTAGATATATCAGTATGTACTGTACCAGGTGTTAGTTATATCAATATGTACTGTACCAGGTGTTACATCAGTATGTACTGTACTAGGTGTTAGTTATATCGCGTGCAAGGTTAAGAGTATTTTGTAGTCTGTTCAGTTCTGCTCTCTGTTGGCCAACGAACCCAGCATCTTTCTTCATAAATAGTGGGGATGTTTCCTCGTTCATCTAAATTTGCTGATAACTACAGCCACAATGAATTACGAATATGGTTTTTGTGGAAGGTCGAAAAGAGAGAGAATAATTTTGGTGGTTTCGTGATTGTGATTTATGTAGCTGGTAGTGTCAACTTGATATTAAAAATAGAATACGTTTATTAGGTACTTGATAAATAAAACTAATTTTCTCTCTTTCTCTTTCTCTCTCTCTTTTTTTTTTTTTTTTTTTTTTTTTTTTTTTTTTTTTTTTTTTTTACACATGGTTTGACAAGGTTAAGGATCCCTAGGTTTATTGACAAGCTATTTACAGGTTAAGGATTCCTTAACCTCTCTCTCTCTCTCTCTCTCTCTCTCTCTCTCTCTCTCTCTCTCTCTCTCTCTCTCTCTCTCTCTCTCTCTCTCTGTCTCTCTCTCTGTCTGGTCCTCTCTCTCTGTCTGTCTCTCTCTCTCTCTCTCTCTCTCTCTCTCTCCTCTCTCTCTTTCTCTCTCTCTCTCTCTCTCTCTCTCTCTCTCTCTCTCTCTCTCTCCTGTCTCTCTCTCTCTCTCTCTCTCTCTCTCTCTGTCTCTCTCTCTCTCTCTCTCTCTCTCTCTCTCTCTCTCCCTCTCTCTCCTCCCTCTCTCCCTCCTCTCTCTCCCTCCCTCTCTCCTCCTCTCTCCCTCCTCTCTCTCCTCCCTCTCTCTCCTCCTCTCTCTCCCTCTCTCTCTCCCACCCTCTCTCTCTCCCTCTCTCTCTCCTCTCTCTCTCCCTCTCTCTCTCCCTCCTCTCTCCCCTCCCTCTCTCCCTCCTCTCCCTCCTCCCTCTCCTCCCTCCTCTCTCCTCCCTCCCTCTCCCTCCCCCTCCTCTCCCTCTCCCTCCCTCCCTCCCTCTCCTCTCCCTCTCCTCCCTCCCTCCCTCTCTCTCCTCTCCCTCCCTCTCCCTCCTCCTCCTCCCTCTCCTCCTCCCTCCTCTCCCTCCTCCTCCCTCCTCCCTCCCTCCCTCCTCTCCCTCCCTCCCTCCTCTCCCTCCCTCCTCTCCCTCTCCTCTCTCCCTCCTCCCTCCCTCTCCCCTCTCTCTCTCCCTCTCCCTCCTCTCCTCTCCCTCTCTCCTCTCCCTCTCTC